>NW_017216529.1:0-13130 GCF_001704415.2 Capra hircus
TAGTTGTGGCAGGTGCTCTCGTCTTACGACGGGGACCTCAGGGACCCGCTCTGGTGGCCTCAGGAAAGGCGAGTCCCCATGCGAGTTGCTCGGGGGCCTCTCGGGATTCCTCTCCATCGATGCCGGGCCTAAGACCTTGTGTGAAGTCGGTGCCAGAACCTGAGGATTCCTCTCCAGTGCTGACATTGATCTTGGGGTATTTCTGGAGTCTTCCCAGGGGAGTCAGTCCTCGTCTCGAGTGGGGTCATGCACGTGCCCTTTCCTCCCGAGCTGTAGCAGCAGTGTCCCACTTCCCTTCGCGTGGATCAAGGGATCTGTGGCTTTCCCTCGAGGCTTTCCCAAGAGGCTTTCCCACGAGGCTTTCCACAGGGCTGTCCACGTGCCACCGTGCTGTGAGTCGATCCTGGGCTTGAAAGTCGAGGCAGTGCAGGGAAACAGGTTTCCCTGGAATGGACTGAGACATCTGGGGGACTCTGGGAATGGTGGCACGACCCTGAGTTCCTCTTGACTTTCTGTGGAGAGAGCCTCCTCTTGAGATTCGACGGGAACGCCGGGAATTCTTTCCCGACCACGCAGGGAAAGGATCCTTCTCTCGAGCTAGGAGACGGAAACGGGGCCCTCTGCATGTGGCGGGACTCTCATGCTTCCTCTCGAGTGGAGCCGTATGTCAGGGAACTATTGAGTTGCAGCAAGGGTGTGAAGGACCCTTTGGAAGTTCCAGAGGTTAGGTGTGATTAGCCCTCGAGACACGTCAGCGAAATGGCCTCATGTCGACTGGAGGGGAGAACCTCCTGATTTTCTCGAGTTGCAATAGGTGCTCTCGACTTACGACGGGGACCTCAGTGACGCGCTCTGGTGGCCTCAGGAAAGGCCAGTCCCCATGCGAGTTGCTCGGGGGCCTCTCGGTATTCCTCTAGAGACGATGCCGGGGCCTAAGACCTTTTGTGGATTCGGTGTCGAAACGGAGGATTCCTCTCCAGTGCTGAAATGGATCTTGGGGTACTTCTGGAGTCTCCCCAGGGGAGTCAGTCCTCGTCTCAAGAGGGGGCATGCACGTGTGCTTTCCTCCCACTCTAGCAGCAGTTTCACACTTGCCTTCAGCGTGAATCAAGGGATCAGGGGCTTTCCCTCGAGGCTTTCCCACGAGGCTTTCCACGAGGCTTTCCACAGGGCTGTCCCACGTGCCTCCGTGGTGTGAGTCGATCCTCGGCTTGAAAGTCGAGGCAGTGCAGGGAAAAGAGGTTTCCCTGTAATGGACTGAGTCATATGGGGGACTCTGGGAATGGTGGCATGACCCTGGAGTTCCTCTCGCCTTTCCTGTGGAGAGCGTCTCCTCTTGAGATGCGACGGGAACGCCAGGAATTCTTTCCCGACCACGCAGGGAAAGGATCCCTCCTCTCGAGCTAGGAGGCGGAAACGGGGCTCCTCTGGATGTGGGCGGGACTCTCCTGCTTCCTCTCGAGTGGAGAAGGGTATGTCGGGAAATTCTTGAGGTGCAGCAAGGGTGTGAAGGACCCTTTGGAATTTCCAGTTGATAGGTGTGATTTGCCTCGAGATGCCTGAGCGGAAATGGGCCTCACCTCGCCTGGAGGGGAAAACCTCCTGGATTTTCTCGAGTTGCGGCATGTGCTCTCGAATTACGACGGGGACCTCAGGGACACGCTCTGTGACCTCAGGAAATGCTAGTCCCCTGCGAGTTGCTCCGGGGCTCTCGGATTCCTCTCCGTCTTGCCGGGGCCTAATACCTTGTGCGGAGTTGGTGCGGTACCTGAGGATTCCTCTCCAGTGATGACATGGATCTTGGGTACTTCAGGAGTCTCCCCAAGGGAGTCAGTCCTCGTCTCGATTGGGGGCATGCACGTGTGCTTTCCTCCCGAGCTGTAGCAGCAGTGTTGCACTTCCTTTCCCGTTGGATCAAGGGATCAGGGGCTTTCCCTCGAGGATTTCCCACGAGGCTTTCCCACGTGGCTTTCCCACAGGGCTGTCCCACGTGCCACCGTGGTGTGCTTCGATCCTCGGCTTTAAAGTCCAGGCATTGCAGGGAAAACAGGTTTCCCTGGAATGGACTGAGACATCTGGGGGACTCTCAGATTGGTGGCACACCCTGGAGTTCCTCTCGCCTCTCCTGTGGAGAGGGCCTCCTCTTAAGATGCGACGGGAATGCCGGGAATTCTTTCCGAGAACACAGGGAAAGGATCCCTCCTCTCGAGCTAGGAGGCGGAAACGGGGCTCCTCTAGATGGCGGCGGGAATCTCGTGCTTCCTCTCGAGTGGAGACGGGTATGTCAGGGAACTTCTTGAGTTGCAGGCAAGGGTGTGAAGGACCCTTTGGAAGTTCCATAGGTTAGGTGTGATTAGCCTCGATACCCCTCTGGGAAATGGGCCTCATCTCGCCTGGAGGGGAGTACCTCCTGAATTTTCTCGAGTTGTGGCAGGCGCTCTCGACTTACGACGGGGACCTCAGGGACCCGCTCTGGTGGCCTCAGGAAAGGCCAGTCCACATGCGAGTTGCTTTGGGGCCTCTCGGGATTCCTCTCTCGTCGATGCCAGGGCCTAAGATCTTGTATGGAGTCAGTGCCGGAACCTGAGCATTCCTCTCCAGTGCAGACATGGATCCTGGGGTACTTCTGCAGTCTCCCCAGGGGAGTCAGTCCTCGTCTCGAGCGGGGGCATGCACGTGCGCTTTCCTCCTGAGCTGAAGCAGCAGTGTCACGCTTCCCTATGCTTGGATCAAGGGATCTGTGCCTTTCCCTCGAGGCTTTCGCTCGAGGCTTTCCCATGAGGCTTTCGCACGAGGCTTTCCCACAGGGCTGTCCCACGTGCCACCGTGAAGTGAGTCGATCCTCGGCTTGAAAGTCGAGGCAGTGCAGGGAAAACAGGTTTCCCTGGAATAGGACTGAGACTTCTGGGGGACTGTGGGAATGGTTGCACGACCCTGGAGTTCCTCTCGCCTTTCCTGTGGAGAGCGCCTCCTCTTGACATGCGACAGGAAAGCGGGAATTCTTTCCCGAACAGGCAGGGAAAGTATCCCTCCTCTCGAGCTATGAGATAGGAAACGGGGCTCCTCTGGATGTGGGCGGGACTCTCGTGCTTCCTCTCGAGTGGAGCCGGGTATGTCGGGGAACTTCTTAAGTTGCAGTAAAGTGTGAAGGACCCTTTGGAAGTTCCAGAGGTTAGGTGTGATTAGCCTCGAGATGCCTCAGCGGACATGGCCTCATCTCGCCTGGCGGGGAGAACCTCCTGTATTTTCTCGAGTTGGGACAGGTGCTCTCGACTTACGACGGGGACTTCAGGGACCCGCTCTGGTGGCCTCAGGAAAGGACAGTCCCCATGCGAGTTCCTCAGGGACCTCTCGGATTCCTCTCCCTTCGATGCTGGGCCTAAGACCTTGTGTGGAGTCAGTGCCGAAACCTGAGGATTCCTCTCCAGTGCTGACATTGGATTTTGGGCTACTTCTGGAGTCTCGCCAGGGGCGTCAGTCCTCGTCGCGAGTAGGGGCATACACGTGCACTTTCCTCCCGTGTTGTAGCAGAAGTGTTGCCCTTCCCTTCGCGTGGATCAAGGGATGTGTGGCTTTCCCTCGAGGCTTTCCACGAGGCTTTCCCACGAGGCTTTCCCACAGGGCTGTCCCACGTGCCACCGTGGTGTGAGTCGATCCTCGGCTTGAACGTCGAGGCAGTGCAGGGAAAACAGGTTTCCCTGGAATGGACTGAGACATCTGGGGGACTCTGGGAATGGTGGCACGACCCTGGAGTTCCTCTCGCCTTTCCTGTGGAGAGCGCCTCCTCTTGAGATGCGACGGGAAACGCCGGGATTCTTTCCCGACCACGCAGGGAAAGGATCCCTCCTCTCGAGCTAGGAGGCGGAAACGGGGCTCCTCAGGATATGGGCGGGACTCTCGTGCTTCCTCTCGAGTGGAGACGGGCATGTCGGGGAACTATTTGAGTTGCAGCAAGGTTGTGAAGGACCCTTTGGAAGTTCCAGATGTTAGATGTGATTAGCCTCGAGACGCCTCAGCGGAAATGGGCCTCATCTCGCCTGGAGGGGAGAACCTCCTGGATTTTCTCGAGTTGCGGCAGGTGCTCTCGACTTACGACGGGGACCTCAGGGACCCGCTCTGGTGGCCTCAGGAAAGGCCAGTCCCCATGGGAGTTGCTCCAGGGCCTCTCGGGATTCCACTCCCGTCGATGCTGTGTCCTAAGACCTTGTGTGGAGTCAGTGCCCGAACCTGAGGATTCCTCTCCATTGCCGACATGGATCTTGGGGTACTTCTGGAGTCTTCCCAGGGAAGTCAGTCCTCGTCTCGAGTGGGGGCATGCACGTGCGCTTTCCTCCCGAGCTGTAGCAGCAGTGTCACGCTTCCCTTCGCGTGGATCAAGGGATCTGTGGTCTTTCCCTCGAGGCTTACCCACGAGGCTTTCCCATCAGGCTTTCCCACAGGGCTGTCCCAAGTGACACCGTGGTGTGAGTCGATCCTCGGCTTGAAAGTCGAGGCAGTGCAGGGAAAACAGGTTTCCCTGGAATGGACTGAGACATCTGGTGGACTCTGGGAATGTGGCACGACTCTGGGGTTACCTCTCGCACTTCCTGTGGGAGCGCCTCCTCTTGAGATGCGACGGAAACGCCGGGGATTCTTTCCCGAACACGCAGGGAAAGGATACCTCCTCTCGAGCTAGGTGGCGGTAACGGTGTCCTCTGGATATTGGCGGGACTCTCCTGCTTCCTCCCGAGTGGAGACGGGTATGTCAGGGAACTTCTTGAGTTGCAGCAAGGGTGTGAAGGACCCTTTGGAAGTTCCATAGGTTAGGTGTGATTAGCCTCGATACCCCTCTGGGAAATGGGCCTCATCTCGCCTGGAGGGGAGAACCTCCTGGATTTTCTAGAGTTGCCACAGGTGCTCTCGACTTAAGACGAGGACCTCAGGGACCTGGTCTGGTGGCCTCAGGAAAGGCCAATCCCCATGCGAGTTGCTAGGGGCCCTTCGGGATTCCACTCCCGTCGATGCCGGGGCCTAAGACGTTGTGTGGAGTCGGTGCCGGAACCTGAGGATTCCTCTCCAGTGCTGACATGGATCTTGGGGTACTTCTGGAGTCTCCACCGGGGATTCAGTCCTCGTCTCGACTTAGGTCATGCACGTGCACTTTCCTCCCGAGCTGTAGCAGCAGTGTCATGCTTCCCTTCGCGTGGATGAAGAATCTGTGGCTTTCATCGAGGTTTTTGCAGGAGGCTTTCCCACGAGGCTTTCCCACAGGGCTGTCCCACGTGCCACCGTGGTGTGAGTCGATCCTCGGCTTGAAAGTCGAGGCAGTGCAGGGAAAACTGGTTTCTCTGGAATGGACTGAGACATCTGGGGGACTCTGTGTATGGTGGCTCGACCCTGGAGTTCCTCTCGCCTTTCCTGTGGAGAGCGCCTCCTCTTGAGATGCGATGGAAACGCCGGGAATTCTTTCCCGAACACGCACGGAAAGGATCCCTCCTCTCGAGCTAGGAGGCGGAAACGGGGCTCCTCTGGATGTCGGCGGGAGCTCGAGCTTTCTCTCAAGTGGAGACGGTTATGTCGGGGAACTTCTTGAGTTGCAACAAGTGGGTGATGTACCCTTTGGAAGTTCCAGAGGTTAGGTGTGATTAGCCTCGAGAGGCCTCATTGGAAATGGGCCTCATCTCGCCTGGAGGGGAGAACCTTCTGGATTTTCTCGAGTTGCAGCAGTTTCTCTCCACTTACGACGGGGTCCTCAGGGACATGCTCTGGTGGCCTCAGGAAAGGCCATTCCCCGAGCGAGTTGCTCAGGGGCCTCTCGGGTTTCCTCTCCTGTCGATGCCGGGGCCTAAGACCTTGTGTGGAGTCGGTGCCGGAACCTGAGGATTCCTCTCCAGTCCTGACATCGGATCTTGGGGTACGTCCTGAGTCTCCCCTGGGGAGTCAGTCCTCGTCTCGAGTGGGGGCATGCACGTGCGCTTTCCTCCCCAGCTATAGCAGCAGTGTCAGGCTTCCCTTCGCGTGGATCAAGGGATCTGTGGCTTTCCCTCGAGGCTTTCGCACGAGGCTTTCCCTCGAGTCTTTCCCACAAGGCTGTCCCACGTGCCACCGTGGTGAGAGTCGATCCTCGGCTTGAAAGTCGAGGCAGTGCAGGGAAAAAAGGTTTCACTGAATTGGACTGAGACATCTGAGGGACTCTGGGAATGGTGGCACGACCCTGGAGTTCCTCTCGCCTTTCCTGTGGAGAGCGCCTCTTCTTGAGATGCGACGGAAACGTCGGGAATTCTTTCCCGAACACGAAGGGAAAGGATCCCTCCTCTCGAGCTAGGAGGCGGAAACGGGGCTCCTCTGGATGTGGGCCGGACTCTCGTGCTTCCTTTCGAGTGGAGACGGGTATGTCGGGGAACTTCTTGAGTTGCAGCAAGGGTGTGAAGGACCCTTTGGAAATTCCAGATGTTCGGTGTGATTAGCCTCGAGACGCCTCACCGGAAATGGGCCTCATCTCGCCTGGAAGGGAGAACCTCCTGGATTTTCTCGAGTTGCGGCAGGTGCTCTCGACTTACGGACGGGGATCCTCTGGGACCCGCTCTGGTGGCCTCAGGAAAGGCCAGTCCCCATGCTAGTTGCATGAGGCCTCTCGGGATTCCTCTCCCGTCGATGCTGGGGCCTAAGACCTTGTGCAGAGTCGGTGCAGGAACCGGAGGATTCCACTCCATTGCTGACATGGTTCCTGGGGTACTTTTGGAGTCTCCCTAAGGGAGTCAGTCCTCGTCTCGAGTTGGGGCATGCACGTGCGCTTTCCTCCTGAGCTGTAGCTGTAGTGTCACGCTTCCCTTCGCGTGGATGAAGGAATCTGTGGCTTTCCCCCGAGTCTTTCCCACGAGGCTTTCCCACGAGGCTTTCCCAAATGGCTGTCCAACGTGCCACCGTGGTGTGAGTCATTCCTCGGCTTGAAAGTCGAGGCAGTGCAAGGAAAACACGTTTCCCTGGAGTGGACTGAGACATCTGGGGGACTCTGGGAATCGTGGCACGACCCTGGAGTTCCTCTCGCCTTTCCTGTAGAGAGCGCCCCCTCTTGAGCTGCGATGGGAAGGCCAGGAATTCTTTCCTGAACACGCAGGGAAAGGAACCCTCCTCTCGAGCTAGGAGGCGGAAACGGGGCTCCTCTGGATGTGGGCGGGACTCTCGTGCTTCCTCTCGAGTCGGAGACGGGTATGTCGGGGAACTTCTTGAGTTGCAGCAAGGGTGTGAAGGACCCTTTGTAAAGTTCCAGACGTTAGGTGTGATTAGCCTCGAGATGCCTCAGCGGAAATGGGCCTCATCTCGCCTGGAGGGGAGAACCTCCTGGATTTTCTCGAGTTGTGGCAGGTGCTCTCGACTTACGACAGGGACCTCACGGACCCGCTCCTGGTAGCCTCAGGAAAGGCCAGTCCCCAAGCGAGTTGCTCGGGGGCCTCTCGGGATTCCTCTCCCGTCGATGCCGGGCCTAAGACCTTGTGTGGAGTAAGGTGCCGGAACCTGAGGATTCCTCTCCAGTGCTGACATGGATCTTGGGGTACGGCTGGAGTCGCCCCAGGGGAGTCAGTCCTCGTCTCAAGTGGGGGCATGCACGTGCGCTTTCCTCCCGAGATGTAGCAGCAGTGTCATGCTTCCCTTCGCGTGGATCAAGGGATCTGCAACTTTCCCTCGAGGCTTTCCCACGAGGCTTTCCCTCGAGGCTTTCCCACAGGGCTGTCCCACGTGCCACCTGTGGTGTGAGTCGATCCTCGGCTTGAAAGTCGAGGCAGTGCAGGGAAAACAGGTTTCCCTGGAATGGACTGAGACATCTGGGGGACTCTGGGAATGGTGGCACGACCCTGGAGTTCCTCTCGCCTTTCCTGTGGAGAGCACCTCCTCTTGAGATGCGACGGGAACGCCGGGATTTCTTTCCCGAACCACGCAGGGAAATATCCCTGCCTCTCGAGCTATGAGGCGGAAACGGGGCTCCTCTGGATGAGGGCGGGACTCTCGTGCTTCCTCTCCAGTAGAGACGGGTATGTTGGGGAACTTCTTGAGTTGCAGCAAGGGTGTGAAGGACCCTTTGGAAAGTCCAAGAGTTTAGGTGTGATTAGCCTCGAGATGCCTCAGCGGAAATGGGCCTAATCTCGCCTGGAAGGGAGAACCTCCTGGATTTTCTCGAGGTGCGGCAGGTGCTCTCGACTTACAATGGGGACCTCAGGGACCCGCTCTGGTGGCCTCAGGAAAGGCCAGTCCCCATGCGAGTTGCTCCGGGGCCTTTCGGGATTCCTCTCCCGTCAATGACGGGGCCTAAGATCTTTGTGGAGTCCGTGCCGGAACCTGAGGATTCCTCTCCAGTGCTGACATGGTCTTGGGGTACTTCTGGAGTCTCCCCAGGGGAGTCAGTCCTCGTCTCGAGTGGGGGCATGCACGTGCGCTTTCCTCCCGAGCTGTAGCAGCAGTGTCACACTTACCTTTGCGTGGATCAAGGGATCTGTGGCTTTTCCTCGAGGCTTTCCCACGAGGCTTTCCCACGAGGCTTTCACACAGGGCTGTCCACGTGCCACCGTGGTGTGAGTGGATCCTCGGCTTGAAATTCGAGGCAGTGCAGGGAAAACAGGTTTCCCTGGAATGGACTGAGAAATCTCTGGCACTCAGGGAATGGTGTCACGACCCTGGAGATTCCCTCGTGTTTCCTGTGGAGACCGCCTCCTCTTGAGATGCGACCGGAACGCCGGGAATTCTTTCCCGACAACGCAGGGAAAGGATTTCACCTCTCGATCTATGAGGCGGAAACGGGGCTTCTCTGGATGTGGGCAGGACTCTCGTTCTTCCTCTCGAGTGGAGAGGGGTACGTCGGGGAACTTCTTGAGCTGCAGCAAGGGTGTGAAAGACCCTTTGGAAGTTCCAGAGGCCAGGTTGATTAGCCTCGAGACGCCTCCGCGGAAATGGGCTTCATCTCGCCTGGAGGGGAGAACCTCCTGGATTTTCTAGAGTTGCCACAGGTGCTCTCGACTTAAGACGAGGACCTCAGGGACCTGGTCTGGTGGCCTCAGGAAAGGCCAGTCCCCATGCGAGTTGCTAGGGGGCCCTTCGGGATTCCTCTCCCGTCGATGCCGGGGCCTAAGACGTTGTGTGGAGACGGTGCCGGAACCTGAGGATTCCTCTCCAGTGCTGACATGGATCTTGGGGTACTTCTGGAGTCTCCACCGGGGATTCAGTCCTCGTCTCGACTTAGGTCATGCACGTGCACTTTCCTCCCGAGCTGTAGCAGCAGTGTCATGCTTCCCTTCGCGTGGATGAAGAAATCTGTGGCTTTCATCGAGGTTTTTGCAGGAGGCTTTCCCACGAGGCTTTCCCACATGGGCTGTCCCACGTGCCACCGTGGTGTGAGTCGATCCTCGGCTTGAAAGTCGAGGCAGTGCAGGGAAAACTGGTTTCCCTGGAATGGACTGAGACATCTGGGGGACTCTGTGTATGGTGGCTCGACCCTGGAGTTCCTCTCGCCTTTCCTGTGGAGAGCGCCTCCTCTTGAGATGCGATGGAAACGCCGGGAATTCTTTCCCGAACACGCAGGGAAAGGATCCCTCCTCTCGAGCTAGGAGGCGGAAACGGGGCTCCTCTGGATGTCGGCGGGAGGCTCGAGCTTTCTCTCAAGTGGAGACGGTTATGTCGGGGAACTTCTTGAGTTGCAACAAGTGGGTGATGTACCCTTTGGAAGTTCCAGAGGTTAGGTGTGATTAGCCTCGAGAGGCCTCATTGGAAATGGGCCTCATCTCGCCTGGAGGGGAGAACCTTCTGGATTTTCTCGAGTTGCAGCAGTTTCTCTCCACTTACGACGGGGACCTCAGGGACATGCTCTGGTGGCCTCAGGAAAGGCCATTCCCCATGCGAGTTGCTCGGGGGCCTCTCGGATTCCTCTCCTGTCGATGCCGGGTCCTAAGACCTTGTGTGGAGTCGGTGCCGGAACCTGAGGATTCCTCTCCAGTCCTGACATGGATCTTGGGGTACGTCCTGAGTCTCCCCTGGGGAGTCAGTCCTCGTCTCGAGTGGGGGCATGCACGTGCGCTTTCCTCCCCAGCTATAGCAGCAGTGTCAGGCTTCCCTTCGCGTGGATCAAGGGATCTGTGGCTTTCCCTCGAGGCTTTCCCACGAGGCTTTCCCTCGAGTCTTTCCCACAAGGCTGTCCCACGTGCCACCGTGGTGAGAGTCGATCCTCGGCTTGAAAGTCGAGGCAGTGCAGGGAAAAAAGGTTTCACTGAATTGGACTGAGACATCTGAGGGACTCTGGGAATGGTGGCACGACCCTGGAGTTCCTCTCGCCTTTCCTGTGGAGAGCGCCTCTTCTTGAGATGCGACGGAAACGTCGGGAAATTCTTTCCCGAACACGAAGGGAAAGGATCCACTCCTCTCGAGCTAGGAGGCGGAAACGGGGCTCCTCTGGATGTGGGCCGGACTCTCGTGCTTCCTTTCGAGTGGAGACGGGTATGTCGGGGAACTTCTTGAGTTGCAGCAAGGGTGTGAAGGACCCTTTGGAAATTCCAGATGTTCGGTGTGATTAGCCTCGAGACGCCTCACCGGAAATGGGCCTCATCTCGCCTGGAAGGGAGAACCTCCTGGATTTTCTCGAGTTGCGGCAGGTGCTCTCGACTTACGACGGGACCTCTGGGACCCGCTCTGGTGGCCTCAGGAAAGGCCAGTCCCCATGCTAGTTGCATGGGGCCTCTCGGGATTCCTCTCCCGTCGATGCTGGGGCCTAAGACCTTGTGTAGAGTCGGTGCAGGAACCGGAGGATTCCATCTCCAGTGCTGACATGGTTCCTGGGGTACTTTTGGAGTCTCCCCTAAGGGAGTCAGTCCTCGTCTCGAGTTGGGGCATGCACGTGCGCTTTCCTCCTGAGCTGTAGCTGTAGTGTCACGCTTCCCTTCGCGTGGGATGAAGGAATCTGTGGCTTTCCCCCGAGTCTTTCCCACGAGGCTTTCCCACGAGGCTTTCCCAAATGGCTGTCCAACGTGCCACCGTGGTGTGAGTCATTCCTCGGCTTGAAAGTCGAGGCAGTGCAAGGAAAACACGTTTCCCTGGAGTGGACTGAGACATCTGGGGGACTCTGGGAATCGTGGCACGACCCTGGAGTTCCTCTCGCCTTTCCTGTAGAGAGCGCCCCTCTTGAGCTGCGATGGGAAGCCGAGGAATTCTTTCCTGAACACGCAGGGGAAAGGAACCCTCCTCTCGAGCTAGGAGGCGGAAACGGGGCTCCTCTGGATGTGTGGCGGGACTCTCGTGCTTCCTCTCGAGTGAGACGGGTATGTCGGGGAACTTCTTGAGTTGCCAGCAAGGGTGTGAAGGACCCTTGAAAGTTCCAGAGTTTAGGTGTGATTAGCCTCGAGACGCTCAGCGGAAATGGGCCTCATCTCGCCTGGAGGGGAGAACCTCCTGGATTTTCTCGAGTTCGGCAGGTGCTCTCGACTTACGACGGGACCCTCAGCGGACCCGCTGTGGTGGCCTCAGGAAAGGCCAGTCCCCATGCGAGTTGCTCGGGGCCTCTCGGGATTCCTCTCACCGTCGATGCCGGCCATAAGATCTTGTGTGGAGTCAGGTGCCGGAACCTGAGGATTCCTCTCCAGTGGCTGACATGGATCTTGGGGTACTCTGGAGTCGTCCCCAGGGGAGTTCAGTCCTCGTCTCGAGGTGGGGCATGCACGTGCGCTTTCCTCCCGAGCTGTAGCAGCTAGTGTCACGCTTCCCTTCGCGTGGATCAAGGGATCTGTGCCTTTCCCTCGAGGCTTTCCCACGAGGCTTTCCCACGAGGCTTTCCCACAGCGTGCCACCGTGGTGTGAGTCGATCCTCGGCTTGGAAAGTCGGAGGCAGTGCAGGGAAAACAGGTTTCCCTGGAATGGACTGAGACATCTGGGGGACTCTGGGAATGGTGGCACGACCTGGAGTTCCTCTCGCCTTTCCTGTGGAGAGCGCCTCCTCTTGAGATGCGACGGGAACGCCGGGAATTCTTTCCCGACCACGCAGGGAAAGGATCCCTCCTCTCGAGCTAGGAGGCGGAAACGGGCTCCTCTGGATGTGGGCGGGAACTCTCGTGCTTCCTCTCGAGTGAAGACCGGGTATGTGCGGAACTTCTTGAGTTGCAGCAAGGGTGTGAAGGACCCTTTGGAAGTTCAGAGGTTTAGGTGTGATTAGCCTCCGAGACGCCTCAGCGGAAATGGGCCTCATCTCGGCCTGGAGGGGAGAACCTCCTGGATTTTCTCGAGTTGTGGCAGGTGCTCTCGACTTATGACGGGACCTCAGGGACCCGCTCTGGTGGCCTCAGGAAAGGCCAGTCCCCATGCGAGTTGTTCGGGGGGCCTTCTCGGGTTTCCTCTCCCGTCGATGCTGGGGCCTAAGACCTTGTGTGGAGTCGTGCCGGAACCTGAGGATTCCTCTCCAGTGCTGACATGGATCTTGGGGTACTTCTGGAGTCTCCCCCAGGGGAGTCAGTCCTCGTCTCGAGTGGGGGCATGCACGTGCGCTTCCTTCCCGAGCTGTAGCAGCAGTGTCGCACTTCCGCGTGGATCAAGGGATCTGTGGCTTTCCCTCGAGGTTGAGGCTTTCCCACAGGGCTGTCCCACGTGCCACCGTGGTGTGAGTCGATCCTCGTCTTGAAAGTGGAGGCAGTGCAGGAAACAGGTTTCCCTGGAATGGACTGAGACATCTGGGGGACTCTGGGAATGGTGGCACGACCCTGGAGTTCCTCTCGCCTTTCCTGTGGAGAGCGCCTCCCCTTGAGATGCGACGGAAATGCCGGAATTCTTTCCTGACCACGCAGGGAAAGGATCCCCTCCCCTCGAGCTAGGAGGCGAAACGGGGCTCCTCTGGATGTGGGCGGGACTCTCGTGCTTCTTTCGAGTGGAGACGGGTATGTCGGGGAACTTCTTGAGTTGCAGCAAGGGTGTGAAGGACCCTTTGGAAGTTCCAGAGGTTAGGTGTGATTAGTCTCGAGATGCCTCAGCGGAAATGGGCCTCATCTCGCCTGGAGGGGAGAACCTCCTGGATTTTCTCGAGCTGTGGCAGGTGCTCTCGACTTACGACGGGGGACCTCAGGGACCCGCTCTGGTGGCCCCAGGAAAGGCCAGTCCGCATGCGAGTTGTCGGCGGCCTCTCGGGATTC
>NW_017216530.1:0-13127 GCF_001704415.2 Capra hircus
AGAGCGCCTCCACTTGAGATGCGACGGGAACGCCGGCGAATTCTTTCCCGACCACGCAGGAAAGGATCCCTCCTCTCAAGCTAGGAGGCGGAAACGGGGCTCCTCTGGATGTGGGCGGGACTCTCGTGCTTCCTCTCGAGTGGATTCGGGTATGTCGGGGAACTTCTTGAGTTGCAGCAAGGGTGTGAAGGACCCTTTGAAGTTCCAGATGTTAGTGTGATTAGCCTCGAGACCCTCAGCGGAAATGGGCCTCATCTCGCCTGGAGGAGAACCTCTGGATTTTCTCGAGTTAGGGCAGGTGCTCTCGACTTACGACGGGACCTCAGGGACCCGCCTCTGGGGCCTCAGGAAAGGCCAGTCCCTTGCGAGTTTTTCGGGGGTTCTCGGGGGCCTCTCGGGTTTCCTCTCCCGTCGATGCTGGGGCCTAAAACCTTGTGAGTCAGTGCCGGAACCTGAGGATTCCTCTCCAGTGCTGACATGGATCTTGGGGTACTTCTGGAGTCTCCCCAGGGAGTCAGTCCTCGTCTCGAGTGGGGCATGCACTGCGCTTTCTTCCTGAGCTGTAGCAGCAGTGTCATGCCTTCCCTTCGCGTGGATCAAGGGGTTCAGGGCTTCCCTCGAGGCTTTCCCACAGGTCTGTCCACGTGCCACCGTGGTGTGAGTCGATCCTCGGCTTGAAAGTCGAGGCAGTGCAGGGAAAACAGGTTTTCCTGGAATGGACTGAGACATCTGGGGGACTCTGGGAATGGTGGCACGACCCTGGAGTTCCTCTCGCCTTTCCTGTGGAGAGCGCCTCTTGAGATGCGACGGGAACGCGGGAATTCTTTCCCGACCACGAAAGGGAAAGGATCCCTCCTCTCGAGCTGGAGGCGGAAACGGGGCTTCCTCTGGATGTGGCGGGACTCTCGTGCTTCCTCTCAAGTGGAGACAATATGTCGGGGAACTTCTGAGTTGCAGCAAGGGTGTGAAGGACCCTTTGGAAGTTCCAGAGGTTTAGGTGTGATTAGCCTGGAGATGACTCAGCAGAAATGGGCCTCATCTCGCCTCAGGGGAGAACCTCCTGGATTTTCTCGAGTTGCGGCAGGTGCTCTCGACTTACGACGGGGATATCAGGGACCCGCTCTGGGGCCTCAGGAAAGGCCATTCCCATTCGAGTTGCTCGGGGCCTCTCGCGATTCCTCTCCCGTCGATGCTGGGGCCTAAGAACTTGTGTGGAGTCGGTGCCAGAACCTGAGGTTTCCTCTCCAGTGCTGGCATGGATCTTGGGTACTTCTGGAGTCTCCCCATGGGAGTCACTCCTCGTCTCGAGTGGGGCATGCACCTGCGCTTTCTTCCCGAGGTGTAGCAGCAGTGTCAGCTCCCGTCGCGTGGATCAAGGGATCAGTGGCTTTCCCTCCGAGCTTCCTCACGAGCTTTCCCATAAGGCTTTCCCACGAGGCTTTCCCACAGGGCTGTCCCACGTGCCACCGTGGTGTGAGTCTATCCTTGGCAGGAAAGTCGAGGCAGAGCAGGGAAAACAGGTTTCCCTGGAATGGACTGAGACATCTGGGGGACTCTGGTGAATGGTGGCACCACCCTGGAGTTCCTCTCGCCTTTCCTGTGGAGAGCGACTTCTCTTGAGAAGCGACGGGAACACTGGGTATTCTTTCCCGAACCACGAGAAGGAAATGATCCCTCCTCTCGAGCTAGGAGGCGGAAACGGGTTCCTCTGGATGTGAGCGGGACTCTCGTGCTTCCTCTCAAGTGGAGACGGGTATTCTGGGAACTTCTTGAGTTGCAGCAAGGGTGTGAATCACCCTTTGGAAGTTCCAGAGGTTTGGTGTGATTAGCCTCGAGACACCTCAGCAGAAATGGCCTCATCTCGCCTCAGGGGAAATCCACCTGGATTTTCTCTTGTTGCCGGCAGGTGCTCTTCGACTTCCGATGGGGACCTCAGCGACCCGCTCTGGTGGCCTCAGGAAAAGGCCAGTACCCAGGCGAGTTGCTCGGGGGGCCTCTCGGGACTCCTCTCCCGTCGAGGCCGGGGCCTAAGATCTTGTGTGGAGTCGGTGCCCGGAACCTGAGGATTCCTCTCCATTGCTGACATGGATCTTGGGCTACTTCTAGAGTCTCCCCAGGGAGTCTTTCGTCGTCTCGAATGGGAGCATGCACGTGAGCTTTCCTCCCGAGCTGAAGCAGCAGATTCACGCTTCCTTTCCCGTGGATCAAGGGATCTGTGGCTATCCCTCGAGGCTTTCCCAAGAGGCTTCCCACAGGTTTGTACCACGTGCCACCGTAGTGTGAGTCGTTCCTCGGCATGAAAGTCGAGGCAGTGCAGGGAAAACAGGTTTCCCTGGAATGGACTGAGACATCTGGGGGTCTCTGGGAATGGTGGCACGACCCTGGAGTTTCTCTCGCCTTTCCTGTGGAGAGCGCCTCCTCTTGAGTTGCGACGGAAACTCCCGAGAATTTTTTACCGAACACGCAGGGAAAGGATCCCTTCTCTCAAGCTAGGAGGGGTAAATGGGGCTCCTCTGGATGAGGGCGGGACACTCGTAGTTCCTCTCGAGTGGAGACGGATATGTTGGGGAACTTCTTGAGATGCAGCAAGGGTGTGAAGGACCCTTTGGAAGTTCCAGAGTTTAAGTGTGATTAGCCTCGATACGCCTCAGCCGAAATGGGCCTCATCTCGCCTGGAGGGGAGAACCTCCTGGATTTTCTCGAGTTGCTGCACGTGCTCTCGACTTACGACGGGGACCTCAGGGACCCACTCTGGTGGCCTTAAGAAAGGCCAGTCCCCATGCGAGTTGCTCGGGGGCCTCTCGGGATTCCTCTCCCGTCGATGCCGGGGCCTAAGACCTTGAGTGGTGATGGTGCTCCAACCTGAGGATTCCTCTCCTGTCCTGACATGGATCTTGGGGTACTTCTGGAATCTCCCCAGCGTAGTCAGTCCTCGTATCTAGTGGGGCATGCACGTACTCTTTCCTCCCGAGGTGTAGCAGCAGTGTCACGCTTCCCTTCGAGTGGATTAAGGGATCTGTGGCTTTCCCTCGAGGCTTTCCCATGAGGCTTTCCCACGAGGCTTTCCCACAGGGCTGTCCCACGTGCCACCGTGGTGTGAGTCGATCCTCGGCTTGAAAGTCGAGACATTGCAGGGAAATCAGTTTTCCCTGGAATGAAATGAGACATCTGGGGGACTCTGGGAATGGTGGCACCACCCTGGAGTTCCTCTCGCCTTTCCTGTGGAGAGCGCCTTCTCTTGAGATGCGACAGGAACGCCGGGAATTCTTTCCCATCCACGCAGGGATTGGATCCCTCCTCTCGAGCTAGGAGGCGGAAACGGGGCTCCTCTCGATGTGGGCGGACGCTCGTGTTCCTCTCGAGTGGCGACAGGGATGTCGAGAAATTTCTTGAGTTGCAGCAAGGGTGTGAAGGACCCTTTGGAAATTCCAGACGTTAGGTGTGATTAGCCTCGAGACGCCTCAGCGGAAATGGGCCTCATCTCACCTGGAGGGGAGAACCTCCTGGATTTTCTCGAGTTGCGGCAGGTGCTCTCGACCTACGACCGGGACGTCAAGTACGCGCTCTGGTGGCCTCAGGAAAGGCCAGTCCCCTTGCGAGTTGCTCGGGGATCACTCGGGATTCCTCTCTCGTCGATGCCGGGGCCTAAGACCTTGTGTGGAGTCGGTGCCGGAACCTGAGGATTCCACTCCAGTGCTGACATGGATCTTGGGGTACTTCTGGAGTCTCCCCAGTGGAGTCAGTCCTCATCTCGAGTGGGGGCATGCACGAGCGCTTTTCTCCCGAGCTGTAGCAGCAATGTCACACTTCTATTCGCATGGATCAAGGGATCTGTGGCTTTCCCTCGAGGCTTTCCCACAAGGCTTTCCCACGAGGATTTCCCACAGGGCTGTCGCACGTGCCACCGTGGTGTGAGTCGATCCTCGGCTTGAAAGTCGAGGCTGTGCAGGGAAAACAGGTTTCCCTGGAATGGACTGAGAAATCTGGGGAACTCTGGGAATGGGGGAACGACCCTGGAGTTCCTCTCGCCTTTCCTGTGGAGAGTGCCTCCTCTTGAGATTCAACGGGAACGCTGGAATTTCTTTCCCGACCACGCAGGGAAAGGATCCCTCCTCTCGAGCTAGGAGGCGGAAACGGGGCTCCTCTGGATGTGGGTGGAACTCTCGTGCTTCCTCTCGAGTGGAGACGGGTATGTCGGGAAACTTCTTGAGTTGCAGCAAGGGTGTGAAGGACCCGTTGGAAGTTCCAGAGGTTAGGTGTGATTAGCCTCGAGACGCCTCAGCGGCAAATGGACCTCATCTTGCCTGGAGGGGAGAACCTCCTGGATTTTCTCGAGTTGCGGCAGGTGCTCTCGACTTACGACGGGGAACACAGGGACCCCCTCTGGTGGCCTCAGGAAAGGCCAGTCCCCATGCGAGTTGCACGGGGCCCTCTAGGGATTCCTCTCCCGTCGATGCCGGGGCCTAAGACCTTGTGTGGAGTCGGTGCCGGAACCTGAGGATTCCTCTCCAGTGCTGACATGGATCTTGGGGTACTTCTGGAGTCTCCCCAGGGGAGTCAGTCCTCCTCTAAGTGGTGGCATGGACGTGCGCTTTCCTCCCGAGCTGTAGCAGCAGTGTCACGCTTCCCTTCGCGTGGATCAAGGGATCTGTGGCTTTCCCTCCAGGCTTTCCCAGGAGGCTTTTCCACGATGCGTTCCCACAGGGCTGTCCCACGTGCCACCGTGGTGTGAGTCGATCCTCGGCTTGAAAGTCGAGGCAGTGCAGGGAAAACAGGTTTCCCTGGAATGGACTGAGAAATCTGGGGGACTCTGGGAATGGGGGAACGACCCTGGAGTCCTCTCGCCTTTCCTGTGGAGAGTGCCTCCTCTTGAGATGCAACGGGAACGCCAGAAATTCTTTCCCGAACACGCAGGGAAAGGATCCCTCCTCTCGAGCTAGGAAGCTGAAACGGGGCTCCTCTGGATGTGGGCGGGACTCTCCTGCTTCCTCTCGACTGGAGACGGGTATGTCGGGGAACTTCTTGAGTTGCAGCAAGGGTGTGAAGTACCCTATGGAAGTTCCAGAGGTTAGGTGTGATTAGCCTCCAGACGCCTCAGCGGAAATGGGCCTCATCTCGCCTGGAGGGGAGAACCTCTTGGATTTTCTCGAGTTGTGGCAGGTGCTCTCGACTTACGACGGGGACCTCAGGGACCCGCTCTGGTGGCATATCGAAAGGACGGTCCCCATGCGAGTTACTCGGGGCCTCTAGGGATTCCTCTCCCGTCGATGCCAGGGCCTAAGACCTTGTGTGGAGTCGGTGTCGGAAACTGAGAATTCCTCTGCCAGTTCTGACATGGATCTTGGGGTACTTCTGGAGTCTCCCCAGGGGAGTCAGTCCTCGTCTCGAGTGGGGGCATGCACGTGCACTTTCCTCCCGAACTGTAGCAGCAGTGTCACGCTTCCCTTCCCGTGTATCCTAGGATCAGTGGCTTTCCCTCGAGGTTTTAAGCGAGGCTTTCCCACGACGCTTTCCCACCAGGCTTTCCCACGACGCTTTCCCAAGGTGATGTCCCACGTGCCACCGTGGTGTCAGTCGATCCTCGTCTTGAACGTTGAGTCAGTGCCGGGAAAAACAGGCTTCCGTGGAATGGACTGAGACATCTGGGGGATCTGGGAATGGTGGCACGACCCTGGAGTACCTCTCGCCTTTCCTGTGGAGAGCGCTCCCTCTTGAGATGTGACGGGAACGCCGGGAATTCTTTCCCGACCACGCAGGGAATGGATCCCTCCTGTTGAGCTATGAGGCGGAAACGGGGCTCATCTGGATGTGGGCGGGACACTCGTGCTTCCTCTCGAGTGGAAACGGGTATGTCGGGGAACTTCTTGAGTTGCAGAAAGAGTGTGAAGGACGCTTTGTAACTTCCAGAGGTTAGGTGTGATTAGCCTCGAGACGTCTCAGCAGAAATGGTCCTCATCTCGCCTGAAAGGGAGAACCTCCTGGATTTATTCAAGTTGCGGCAGGTGCTCTCGACCTACGACGGGGCCCTCAGGGACCCTCTCTGGTGGCCTCAGGAAAGGCCAGTCCCCATGCAAGTTGCACGGGGACCTCTCGGGATTCCTCTCCCTTCGGTGCCGGGGCCTAAGAACTTGTGTGGAGTCGGTGCCGGAAACTGAGGTTTCCTCTCCAGTGCTGACATGGATTTCGGAGTACTTCTGGAGTCTCCCCAGGGGAGTCAGTCCTTGTCTCGAGTGGGAGCATGCACGTGCGCTTTCCTCCCGAGCTGCAGCAGCAGTGTCATGGTTCCCTTCGCGTGGATCAAGGGATCTGTGGCTTTCCCTCCAGGCTTTCCCAAAGGGCTGTCCCACGTGCCACCGTGGTGTGAGTCGATCCTCGTCCTGAAAGTCGAGGCAGTGTAGGGAAAAAAGTTTCCCTGGAATGGACTGAGACATCTGGGGGACTCTGGGAATGGTGGCACGACCCTGGAGTTCCGCTCGCCTTTCCTGTGGAGAGCGCCTCCTCTTGAGATGCGACGGGAACGCCGGGAATTCTTTCCCGACCATGCAGGGAAAGGATCCCTCCTCTCGAGCTAGGAGGCGGAAACGGGGTTCCTCTAGATGTGGGCGGGACTCTCGTGCTTCCTCTCGAGTGGAGACGGTAATGTCAGCGAACTTCTTGAGTTGCAGCAAGGGTGTGAAGGACCCTTTGGAAGTTCCAGAGGTTTGGTGTGATTAGCCTCGAGACGCCTCAGCGGAAATGGGCCTCATCTCGCCTGGAAGGGAGAACCTCCTGGATTTTCTCGAGTTGCGGCAGGTGCTCTTGACTAACGACGGGGACATCAGGAACCCGCTCTGGTGGCCTCAGGAAAGGCAGGTCCCCATACGAGTTGCTCGGGGGCCTCTCGGGATTCCTCTCCCCTGATGCCGGGGCCTAAGCCCTTGCGTGGAGTCGGTGCCGGAACCTGAGGATTCCTCTCCAGGGCTGACATGGAACTTGGGGTACTTCTGGAGTCTCCCCAGGGGAGTCAGTCCTCGTCTCGAGTGTGGGCATGCAAGTGCGCTTTCCTCCCGAGCTTTAGCAGCAGTGTCACGCTTCCCTTCGCTTGGATCAAGGGATCTGTGGCTTTCCCTCGAGGGTTTCCCATGAGGCTTTCCCACGAGGCTTTCCCACAGGGTGTTCCCCCGTGCCACCATGGTGTGAGTGGATCCTCGGCTTGAAAGTCGAGGCAGTGCAGGGAAAACAGGTTTCCCTGGAATAGACTGAGACATCTGGGGGACTCTGGGAATGGTGGCATGACCCTGGAGTTCCTCTCGGCTTTCCTTTAGAGAGGGCCTCCTCTTGAGATGCGACGCAACCGCCGGGAATTCTTTCACGACGACGCAGGGAAAGGATCCCTCTTCTCTAGCTTGGAGGCGGAAACTGGGCTCCTCTGGATTGGGCGGGACTCTCGTGCTTTCTCTTGAGTGGAGACAGGTATGTCGGGGAACTTCTTTAGTTGCAGCAAGGGTGTGAAGGACCCTTTGGAAGTTCCAGAGGTTAGGTGTGATTAGCCTGGGGACGCCTCAGAGGAAATGGTCCTCATCTCCCCTGGAGGGGAGAACCTCCTGCATTTTCTTGAGTTGCTGCAGGTGTTCTCGCGTTAAGACGGGGACCTCAGGGACCCGCTCTGGTGGCCTCAGGAAAGGCCAGTCCCCATGCGTGTTGCTCGGGGGCCTATCAGGATTCCTTTCCCATCGATGCCGGGGCCTAAGACCTTGTGGGAAGTCGGTGCCGGAACCTGAGAATTCCTCTCCAGTGCTGACTTGGATCTTGGGGTACTTCTGGAGTCTCCACAGGGGAGTCAGTCCTTGTCCCGAGTAAGGGCATGCACGTGTGCTTTCCTCCCGAGCTGTAGCAGCAGTGTCACGCTCCCCTTCGCGTGGATCAAGGGATCTGTGGCTTTCCCTCCAGGCTTTCCCATGAGACTTTCCCACGAGGCTTTCCCACAGGGCTGTCCCACGTGCCACCGTCGTGTGAGACGATCCTCGGCTTGAAAGTCGAGGCAGTGCAGGGAAAACAGGTTTCCCTGGAATGGCCTGAGACATCTGGGGGACTCTGGGAATGGTGGAACGACCCTGGAGTTCCTCACGCCTTTCCTTTGTAAAGCGTCCCCTCTTGAGATTCGACGGGAACGCCGAGAATTCTTTCCCGACCACGCAGGGAAAGGATCCCCCCTCTCGAGCTATGAGGCGGAAACGGGGCTCCTCTGGATGTGGGCGGGACTCTCGTGCTTCCTCTCGAGTGGAGACGGGTATGTCGGGGTACTTCTTGTGTTGCAGCAAGGATGTGAAGAACGTTTTGGAAGTTCCAGAGTTTAGATGTGATTAACCTGGGGACTCCTCAGAGGAAATGGGCCTCATCTCGCCTGGAGGGGAGAACCTCCTGGATTTTCTCGAGTTGCGGCAGGTGCTCTCGACTTACGACGGGGATCTCAGGGACCCGCACTAATGGCCTCAGGAAAGGCCAGTCCCCATGCTAGTTACTCGGGGCCTCTCGGGATTCCTCTCCCGTCGATGCCGGGGCCTAAGAACTTGTTTGGAGTCGGTGCCGGAAAGTGAGGATTCCTCTCCACGGCTGACGTGGATCTTGGGGTACTTCTGGACTCTCCTCAGGGTAGTCAGTCCTCGTCTCGAATGGGGGCATGCACGTGCGCTTTCCTCCCGAGCTGTAGCAGCAGTGTCACACTTCCCTTCGGGTTGATCAAAGCAACTGTGGCTTTCCCTCGAGGCTTTCCCACGAGGCTTTCCCTCGAGTCTTTCCAACGAGGCTTTCCCACAGGGCTGTCCCATGTGCCACCGTGGTGTGAGTCGATCCTCGTCTTGAAAGTCGAGGCAGTGCAGGGAAAACAGGTTTCCCTGGAATGGACTGAGACATCTGGGGGACGCTGGAAATGGTGGCCCGACCCTGGATTTCCTCTCGCCTTTCCTGTGGAGATCGCCTCCTCTTTAGATGCGCCGGAAACACTGGGAACTCTTTCCCGATCACTGAGGGAAAGGATCCCTCCTCTCGAGCTAGGAGGCGGAAACGGGGCTCCTCTGGATGTGGGCGGGACTCTCGTGCTTCCTCTCGAGTGGAGACGGGTATGTTGGGGATCTTATTGAGTTGCAGCAAGGGTGTGAAGGACCCTTTGGAAGTTCCAGAGGTAAGGTGTGATTAGCCTTGAGACACCTCAGCGGAAATGGTCCTCATCTCGCCTGGAAGGGAGAACCTCCTGGATTTTCTCAAGTTGCTGCTGGTGCTCTCGACCTACGACGGGGACCTCAGGGACCCGCTCTGGTGGCCTCAGGAAAGGCCAGTCCCCATGCGAGTTGCTCGGGGAGACTCACGGGATTCCTCTCCCGTCGATGCTGGGGCCTAAGACCTTTGTGGAGTCGGTGCCGTAAAGTGAGGGTTCCTCTCCAGTGCTGACATGGATCTTGGGGTACTTCTGGAGTCTCCCCAGGGGAGTCAGTCCTCGTCTCGAGTGGGGGCATGCACGTGTACTTTCCTCCCGACCAGAAGCAGCAGTGTCACGCTTCCCTTCGTGTGGATCAAAGCATCTGTCGCTTTCCCTCGAGGCTTTCCCACCAGGCTTTCCCACAGGGCTGTCCCACGTGCCACCGTGGTGTGAGTCGATCCTCGGCTTGAAAGTCGAGGCAGTGCAGGGAAAACAGGTTTCCCTGGAATGGACTGAGACATCTGGGGGACTCTGGGGATGGTGGCACGACCCTGGAGTTCCTCTCGCCTTTCCTGTGGACAGCGCCTCCTCTTGAGATGCGACGGGAACACCGGGAATTCTTTCCCGACCGCGCAGGAAAAGGATCCCTCCTCTCGAACTTGGAGGCGGAAACGGGGCTCCTCTGGATGTGGCCGGGACTCTCGTGCTTCCTCTCGAGTGGAGACGGGTATGTTGGGGAAATTCTTGAGTTGCAGCAAGGGTGTGAAGGATCCTTTGGAATTCCAGAGGTTAGGTGTGTTTAGAGTCGAGACGCCTCAGCGGAAATGGGCCTCATCTCCCCTGGAGGGGAGAACCTCCTGGATTTTTTCGAGTTGTGGTACGTGCTCTCGCCTTACGACGGGGACCACTGGGACCCGCTCTGGTGGCCTCAGGAAAGGCCAGTCCCCATGCGAGTTGCTCGGGGGCCTCTCGGGATTCCTCTCCCGTCCATGCCAGGGCCTAAGACCTTGTGTTGAGTCAGTGCCTACCGGGGTCCAGCCCCGGTGGATCCAGGAAATTCGAAGGGTGGACGGCGTTGGCGTGGAAAGACTTGTTTGTTTATTAATGTAAGATTAGATTAAGAAACTATAGTGTAGTAAGAAGATTAAATGGAGGAAGAGGGCTGAATAGCTTGGTTTACGCGGAAGGCCAATAAAATTCCAGACAAGGAATTTGCACCATCTACTTTGGGCCACCGGCGCCCGCTTGAATATCTAAGGGTGCCTCGCCTTAAGCTCCCTTTCGTGTGGTCTTAAGAGCCGGGGCAAGTAAGTAGACCTGGCGAGCCTCCGGGCCCCAGATGGAGATTCAGCCTGAAGTTAAAGTAAAGAGCAGAGAGAGGGAACGGGAGAGAAGAAGAGAGAGAGAGAGACATGGGGGGAGCCAGAGTCCCAAGAAACCAGGCCGAGAGACTAGTTCGAGAAACTGGCCCCCATCCTTTATTGTTCAGAAAGGCCTTTTATACTTTTGATAAAACACGGAGATCAATGGGTAACACAAAATTATGTAGCGTTCGCAACCCAGATTCTTTCCGTATATCATTTTGTATACAAAAGGTCTCAGGTGATTTACATTATCTTTTGGCCAAGAGGCTTGTTAACACTTTTTGGCTCTCTTCCTTAATGAATGTTAATTTTGTTTCCCCTGAAGTGTTTTTTTTTTAATCTGCATCTCCTTAAAGCATTAAAGTTACATCTCTATAGAACAAAGGCGCAGTGGGATATAACAAAGAAGGTACTTAACTCAAAGATCTAATGTTGCTAATACCAGGTCTACTACTTGTTTTTCTATATACCAACTATATCTAAAAATAAAGGATATGAAAATTTGGCAGCAAGCATTGACCCAAAAAATGAAACCTTTAATCAGTCCTATTCTAAAGATTTTGACTCCTCGGAAGCTGCTACATTCCTAGGATATTTTAAGCTTCCTGTGACTCCTGCGGTCAGGAGGCCTCAAACAATCACATGCGCAGTTGTACGAGTCCTGCAGGCAGGCTAGACAGCCATCGGAGGGGTTTTTGGATTGAAACACTCTTTCAAATGCAGAAGACTAAAGCCCTGAATTGACTTTTTCCAGAAAATGTCAGAAGAGTGGAAAAGCAGAGCACAAAAGCCGGCAGATTTTTGTTGAGGTACGTGCTTAGGAATTTGCAGAGGGGTCCCTGAAGTCTGAGCACGCCTTGCGTATGTCAGCTTCATTCCTCATGACCTTGTCACGGGCGGGATTCCTCACACTGGCTCCCAGCAGGTGCCGGAACCTGAGGATTCCTCTCCAGTGCTGACATGGATCTTGGGGTACTTCTGGAGTCTCCCCAGGGGAGTCAGTACTCGTCTCGAGTGGGGGCATGAACGTGCGCTTTCCTCTCGAGCTGTAGCAGCAGAGTCACGATTCCCTTCGCGTGGATCAAGAGATCTGTGGCTTTACCTCGAGGCTTTCCCACGAGGCTTTCCCACGAGGCTTTCCCACAGGGCTGTCCAACGTGCCACCGTGGTGTGAGTCGATCCTCGGCTTGAAGGTCGAGGCAGTGCAGGGAAAACAGGTTTCCCTGGAATGGACTGAGATATCTGGGGGACTCTGGGAATGGTGGGCACGACCCTGGAGTTCCTCTCCCCTCTCCGGTGGAGAGCGACTCCTCTTGAGATGTGACGGGAACGCCGGGAATTCTTTCCCGACCACGTAGGGAAAGGATCCCTCCTCTCGAGCTAGGAGGCGGAAACGGGGCTCCTGTGGATGTGGGCGGGACTCTTGTGCTTCCTCTCGATGGAGACGGGTATGTCGGGGAACTTCTTGAGTTGCAGCAAGGGTGTGAAGGACCCTTTGGAAGTTCCAGAGGTTAGGTGTGTTTAGACTCGAGACGCCTCAGCGAAAATGGGGCCTCATCTCGCCTGGAGGGGAGAACCTCCTGTATTATCTCGAGTTGCAGCAGGTGCTCTCGACATAGGACGGGGAACTCAGGGACCCGCTCTGGTGGCCTCAGGAAAGGCCAGACCCATGCGAGTTGCTCTGTGGCCTCGCGGGATTCCTCTCCCGTCGATGCCGTGGCCAAGGCCTTGTGTGGAGTCGGTTCCGGAACCTGAGGATTTCTCTCCAGTGCTGACATGGATCTTGGGGTACTTCTGGAGTCTCCCCAAGGGAGTCAGTCCTCGTCTCGAGGGGAGGCATGCACGTGCGCTTTCCTCCCGAGCTGTAGCAGCAGTGTCGCGCTTCCCTTCGCGTGTATCAAGGGATCTGTGGCTTTCCCTCGAGGCTTTCCCACGAGGCTTTCCCACAGGTCTGTCCCACATGCTACAGTGGTGAGAGTCGATTCTCGGCTTGAAAGTCGAGGCAGTGCAGGGAAAACAGGTTTCCCTGGAATGGACTGAGACATCTGGGGGACTCTGGGAAATGGTGGCACAACCCTGGAGTTCCTCCTCGCCTTTCTTGTGGAGAGCGCCTCCTCTTGAAATGCGACGGGAATGCTGGGAATAAATGACCGACCACGCAGGGAAAGGATCCCTCCTCCCGAGCTAGGAGGCGGAAATGGGGCTCCTCTGGATGTGGGGCGGGACTCTCGTGCTTCCTTTCGAGTGGAGACAGGTATGTCCGGGAACTTCTTGAGTTGCAGCAAGGTGTGAAGAACACTTTGGAAGTTCCAGAGGTTAGGTGTGATTAGCTTGGAGACGCCTCAGCGGAAATGGGCCTCATCTCGCCTGGAGGGGAGAACCTCCTGGATTTTCTCGAGTTGCGGCAGGTGCTATCGACTTACGTCGGGGACCTCAGGGACCCGCTCTGGTGGGCCTCAGGCAAAGGCCAGTCCCCTTGCGAGTTGCTCGGCGGCCTCTCGGGATTCCTCCCCATGATGCCGGGCCTAAGACCTTGTGTGGAGTCGGTGCCGGAAACTGAGGATTCCTCTCCAGTGCTGAAATATCAT
>NW_017216531.1:0-13126 GCF_001704415.2 Capra hircus
AGGTACCGGCAGCGTCTCAACAAGATCTTAGGCACCCATTGACGGGAGAGAATCCTGAGAGGCCCCCGAGCAATTCGCAAGGGACTGGCCTTTCCTGAGGCCACCAAGAGCGGGTCCCTGAGGTCCCCGTCGTAAGTCGAGAGCACCTGCCGCAACTCGAGAAAATCCAGGAGGTTCTCCCTCCAGGCGAGATGAGGCCCATTTCCTCTGAGGCGTCTCAAGGCTAATCACATCTAACATCTGGAACTTCCAAAGGGTCCTTCACACCCTTGCTGCAACTCAAAGAAGTTCGTCGACATACCCGTCTCCACTCGAGAGGAAGCACGAGTGTCCCGCCCACATCCAGAGGAGCCCTGTTTCGCGTCATAGCTCGAGAGGATTTATCCTTTCCCTGCATGTCGGGAAAGAATTCCCGGTTCCCAACGCATCTTAAGTGGAGGCGCTCTCCACAGGAAAATAGAGAGGAACTCCAGGGTCGTGCCACCATTCCCAGAGTCCCCCAGATGTCTCAGTCCATTCCAGGGAAACTTTATTTCCCTGCACTGCCTCGACTTTCAAGCCTAGGATCGACTCACACACGGTGGCACGTGGGACAGCCCTGTGGGAAAGCCTGGTGGGAAAGCCAAGAGGGAAAGCCACAGATCCCTTGATTCACGCGAAGGGAAGCGTGACACTGCTGCTAAGCTCGGGAGGAAAGTGCACTGCATGCCCACTCGAGACGAGGACTGACTCCCTGGGGAGACTCCAGAATACCCCAAGATCCATGTCAGCACTGGAGAGGAATCCTCAGGTTCTGGCACCGACTCCACACAAGGTCTTAGGCCCTGGCATCGACGGGAGAGGAATCCCGAGAGGCCCCAGAGCAACTAGCATGGGGACTGAACTTTCCTGAGGCCCCAGAGCGGGTCCCTGAGGTCCCCGTCCTAAGTCGAGAGCACCTGCCGCAACTCGAGAAAATCCAGGAGGTTCTCCCCTCCAGGCGAGATGAGGCCCAATTCCGCTGAGGCATCTCCAGGATATTCACCAAACCTCTGGAACTTCCAAAGGGTTTTCACACCCTTGCTGCAACTCAAGAAGTTCCCCGACATACCCGTATCAACTAGAGAGGAAGCACGAGAGTCCCGACCACATCAGAGGAGCCATGTTTCCGCCTACTAGCTCGAGAGGAGGGATCCTTTCCCTGCGTGGTCGGGAAAGAATTCCCGGTGTTCCCGTCCCATCTCAAGAGGAGGCACTCTCTACAAGAAAGACGAGAGGAACTCCAGGGTCGTGCCACCATTCCCAGAGTCCCAGATGTCGCTGTCCATTCCAGGAAAACCTGTTTTCCGTGCACTGCCTCGACTTTCAAGCCGAGGATCGACTCACACCACGGTGGCACGTGGCAGCCTGTGGGAAGCCTCGTGGGAAAGCCTCGTGGGAAAGCCCTCGAGGGAATGCCACAGATATCTTGTTCCACGCGAAGGGAAGCGTGACACTGCTACTACAGCTCGGGAGGAAAGCGCACGTGCATGCCCCCACTCGAGACGAGGACTGACTCCCCTGAGAAGACTCCAGAAGTACCCCAAGATCCATGTCAGCACCGGAGAGGAAACCTCAAGTTCTGGCACCGTCTCCACACAAGGCCTTAGGCCCCGATATTGACGGGAGAGGAGTCCCAAGAGGCCCCAGAGCAACTAGCATGGGGACTGGCCTTTCCTGAGGCCACCAGAGCGGGTCCCTGAGGTCCGCGTCGTAAGTCCGAGAGCACCTGCCGCAACACCGAGAAAATCGAGGAGGTTCTCCCCTCCAGGCGAGCTGAGTACCATTTCCGCTAAGGTATCTCGAGGCTAATCACACCTTACCTCTGGAACTTTCAAAGAGTCCTTCACACCCTTGCTGCAACTCAAGAAGTTCCCCGACATACCCGTCTCCACTCGAGAGGAAGCACGAGAGTCCCACCCCACATCCAGAGGAAGCCCCGTTTCCGCCTCCTAGCTCGAGAGGAGGGATCCTTTCCCTCCGTGCGTCGGGATAGAATTCACGGTGTTCCCGTCCCATCTCAAGAGGAGGCGCTCTCCACAGGAAAGGCGAGAGGAACTCCAGGGTCGTGCCACCATTCCCAGAGTCCCCTGGATGTCTCAGTCCATTCCAGGGAAAGGTGTTTTCCCTGCACTGTCTCGACTTTCAAGCCGAGGATCGACTCACACCACGTGGCACCTGGGATAGCCCTGTGGGAAAGCCTCGTGGGGAAAGCCTCTTTAGAAAGCCTCGAGGGAAAGCCACAGAACGCTTGATCCACGTGAAGGGAAGCGTGACACTGCTGCTACAGCTCGGGAGGAAAGCGCACGTTCATGCCCCGACTCGAGTAGAGGACTGACTGCCCTGAGAGACTCCAGAAGTACCCCAAGATCCATGTCAGCACTGGAGAGGAATCCTCAGGTTCCAGCACCGACTCCACACAAGATCTTAGGCCCCTGGCATCGACGGAGAGGAATCCCGAGAGGCCCATGGCAACTCGCATGGGGACTGGCCTTTTCTGAGGACACCAGAGCGGGTCCCTGAGTTTCCCGTTGTAAGTTGAGAGCACCTGCCGCAACTCGAGAAAATCCAGGAGGTTCTCCCCTCCAGGCGAGATGAGGCCCATTTCCGTTGAGGCGTCTCGAGGCTAATCACATCTAACATCTGGAACTTCCAAAGGGTCCTTCACACCATGCTGCAACTCAATAAGTTCCCCGACATACCGGTCTCCACTTAAGAGTAACAGGAGAGTCCTGGCCTACTACCAGAGTGGCTCCGTTTCCGCCTGCTAGCTTGAGAGTAGGGATACTTTCCCTGCGTGGTCGGGAAAGATTTCCTGCGTTCCTGTCGGCATCTCAAGAGGAGGCACTCTGCACAGGAAAGACGAGAGGAACTCCAGGATCAGGACGCATTCCAGAGTCCCCCTAATTCTCTGCCCATTCCAGGGAAACCTATTTTCCCTGCACTGGCGTCGACTTTCAAGCCGAGAATCGACTCACACCACGGTGTCACGTGAGACAGCCCGGTGGGGAAGCCTCGTGGGAAAGCCTTGCGGGAAAGCCTCGAGGGAAAGCCACAGATCCCTTGATCCACGGGAAGGGAAGCGCCACACTGCTGCTACAGCTCGGGAGGAAAGCGCACGTGCATGCCCCCACTCGAGACGAGGAGTGACTCCCCTGGAGAGACTCCAGAAGTACCCCAAGATCCATGTCAGCACTGGAGAGCAATCCTCAGGTTCCGGCACCGACTCCCACACAAGGTCTTAGGCCCCAGCATCGACGGGAGAGGAATCCCGAGAGGCCCCGAGCAACTCGCTTGGGGAACTGGCATTTCCTGTGGCCACCAGAGCGGGACCCTGAGGTCCCCGTCGTAAGTCAAGATCGCCTGCCGCAACTCGAGAAAATTCAGGAGGTTCTCCCCTCCAGGCGAGATGAGGCCCATTTCCGCTGAGGCGTCTCGAGGCTAATCACACCTAACCTCTGGAACTTCAAAAGGGTACTTCACACCCTTGCGGCAACTCAAGAAGTTCCCCGAATTACGTGTCTCCACTCGAGAGGAAGCACAAGAGTTTCGCCCACATCAAGAGGAGCCCCGTTTCCGCCTCCTAGCTCGAGAGGAGGGATCCTTTCCCTGCGTGGTCGGGAAAGAATTCCCGGCGTTCTCGTCGCATCTCAAGAGGAGGCGCTCTCCACAGGAAAGGCGAGAGGAACTCCAGGGTCGTGCCATCATTCCCTGAGTCCCCCATATTCTCAGTCCATTCCAGGGAACCTGTATTCCCTGCACTGCCTCGACTTTCAAGACGAGGATCGACTCACACCATAGTTGCACGTGGGGCAGCCCTGTGGGAAAGCCTCGTGGGAAAGCCTCGAGGGAAACCACAGATCCCTTGATCCACGCGAAGGGAAGCGTGACACTGCTGCTAAAGCTCGGGAGGAAAGCGCACGTGCATGGCCCCACTCGAGACGACGACTGACACCCCTGGGGAGACTCCAGAAGTACCCCAAGATCCATGTCAGCACTGGAGAGGAATCCTCAGGTTCCGGGACCGACTCCACACAAGGTCTTAGACCCCGGCATCTACGGGAGAGGAATCCCGAGAGGCCCCAGAGCAACTCACATGGGGACTGGCCTTTCCTGAGGCAACCAGAGCGGGTCCCTGAGGTCCCCATCGTAAGTCGAGAGCACCTGCCGCAACTCGAGAAAATCCAGGACGTTCTCCCCTCCAGGCGAGATGAGGCCCATTTCGGCTGAGGCAACTAGGGGGTAATCACACTTAATCTCTGGAACTTCCAAAGGGTCCTTCACACCCTTGCTGCAAGTCAAGAAGTTCCCCGACATACCATCTCCACTCAAGAGGAACCCGAGCGTCCCGCCCATATCCAGAGTGGCCCCGTTTCCGCCTGCTAGCTCGAGAGGAGGGATCCTTTCCCTGCGTGATCCTGAAAGAATTCCTAGGGTTCCCGTCTCATCTCAAGAGGAGGCGCTCTCCACAGGAAAGGCGAGAGGAACTCCAGCATCATGCCCCATTCCCAGAGTCCCCCAGATGTCTCAGTCCATTCCAGGGAAACCTGTTTTCCCTTCACTGCCTCGACTTTCAAGCCAAGGATCGATTCACACCGTGATGGCACGTTGGACAGCCCTGTGGGAAAGACTCGTGGGAAAGCCTCGAGGGAAAGCCACAGATCCCTTGATCCACGCGAAGGGAAGCATGACACTGCTGCTAAAGCTCGGGAGGAAAGCGCACCTGCATGGCCCCACTCGAGACGAGGACTGACACCCCAGGGGAGACTCCAGAAGTACCCCAAGATCCATGTCAGCACTGGAGAGGAATCCTCAGGTTCAGGCACCGACTCCACACAAGGTCTTAGGCCCCTGCATCGACGAGAGAGGAATCCCGAGAGGCCCCAGCGCAACTCGCATGGGGACTGGCCTTTCCTGAGGCCACCACAGCAGGTCCCTGAGGTCCCCGTCGTAAGTCGAGAGCACCTGCCGCAACTCGAGAAAATCCAGGAGGTTCTCCCCTCCAGGCGAGCTGAGTCCCATTTCCGCTGAGGTATCTCGAGGCTAATCACACCTTACCTCTGGAACTTCCAAAGGGTCCTTCACACTCTTGCTGCAACTCAAGAAATTCCCCGACATACCCGTCTCCACTCAAGAGGAATCCGAGAGTCCCGTTCATATCCAGAGTGGCCCCGTTTACGCCTGCTAGCTCGAGAGGAGGGATCCTTTCCCTGCGTGGTCGGGAAAGAATTCCTAGCGTTCCGGTCGCATCTCAAGAGGAGGCGCTCTCCACAGGAAAGGCGAGAAGAACTCCAGGATCAGGCCCCATTCCCAGAGTCCCCCAGCTGTCTCAGTCCATTCCAGGGAAACCTGTTTTCCCAGCACTGCCTGGACTGTCAAGCCGCGGTTCACCTCACACCACGGTGACAGGTGGGACAGCCCAGTGGGAAAGCCTTGTGGGGAAGCCTCGTGGGAAAGCCTCGAGGGAAAGCCCCTGATCCCTTGATCCACGCGAAGGGAAGAGCGACACTGCTGCTACAGCTCGCTAGGAAAGCGCACGTGCATGCCCCACTCGAGACGAGGACTGACTCCCCTGGGGAGACTCCAGAAGTACCCCAAGATCCATGTCAGCACTGAAGAGGAATGCTCAGGTTCCGGCACCGACTCCACCCAAGGTCTTAGGCCCCGGCATCGACGGGAGAGGAATCCCGAGAGGCCCCCGAGCAACTCGCATGGGGACTGGCCTTTCCTGAGGCCACCAGAGCGTGTCCCTGAGGCCCCGTCGTAAGTCGAGAGCACCTGCCGCAACTCGAGAAAATCCAGGAGGTTCTCCCCTCCAGGCGAGATGAGGCCCATTTCCGCTGAGGTGTCTCGAGGCTATTCACACCTAACCTCTGGAACTTCCAAAGGGTCCTTCACACCCTTGCTGCAACTCAAGAAGTTCCCCGACATACACGTCTCCACTCGAGAGGAAGCAGGAGAGTTCTGCCCACATCCAGAGGAGCCCCGTTTCTGCCTCCTAGCTCGAGAGGAGGGATCCTTTCCCTGCGTGTTTGGGAAAGAATTCCCGGCGTTCCCGTCGCATCTCAAGAGGAGGCTCTGTCCACAGGAAAGGCGAGAGGAACTCCAGGGTCGTGCCACATTCCCAGAGACCCCAGATGTCTCAGTCCATTCCAGGGAAACCTGTTTTCCCAGCACTGCCTGGACTGTCAAGCCGAGGTTCGCCTCACACCACGGTGGCAGGTGGGACAGCCCTTTGGGAAAGCCTCGTGGGAAAGCCTGGTGGGAAAGCCTCGAGGGAAAGCCACAGATTCCTTGATCCACGCGAAGGGAAGCGCAACACTGCTGCTACAGCTCGGGAGGAAAGCACACGTACATGCCCCCACTCGAGACTAGGACTGACACCCCTGGGGAGACTCCAGAAGTACCCCAAGATCCATGTCAGCACTGGAGAGGAATCCTCAGGTTCCGGCACTGACTCCACACAAGGTCTTAGGCCACAGAATCGACGGGAGAGGAATCCTGAGAGGCTCGAGCTTCTCGCATGGGGACTGGCCTTTCCTGAGGCCACCAGAGCGGGTCCCTGAGGTCCCCGTCGTAAGTCGAGAGCACCTACCGCAACTCGAGAAAATCCAGGAGGTTCCCCCCTCCAGGCTAGATGAGGCCCATTTCCGCTGAGGCGTCTCGAGGCTAATCACACCTAACCTCTGGAACTTCCAAAGGGTCCTTCACACCCTTGCTGCAACTCAAGAATTTCCCCGACATGCCCGACTCCACTCGAGAGGAAGCACGAGTGTCCCACCCACATCCACAGTACCCCATTTCCGCCTCCTAGCTCGAGAGGTGGGATCCTTTCACTGCGTGCTCGGGAAAGAATTCCCGGGATTCCTTCGCATCTCAAGAGGAGGTGCTCTCCACAGGAAAGGCGAGAGGAACTCCAGGGTCGTGCCTCCATTCCCAGAGTCCCCCAGATGTCTCAGTCCATTCCAGGGAATCCTGGTTTCCCTGCACTGCCTCGACTTTCAAGCCGAGGATCGACTCACACCACCGTGGAACGTGGGAAAGCCCTGTGGGAAAGCCTCATGGGAAAGTCTAGAGGGAAAGCCACAGATCCCTTGATCCACGAAAAGGGAAGGGTGACACTGCTGCTACAGCTCGGGAGGAAAGCGCACGTGCATGCCCCCACTCGAGACGAGGACTTACGCCTCTGGGGAGACAACAGAAGTCCCGAAGATCCATGTCGGCACTGGAGAGGAATCCTCAGGTTCCGGCACTGACTCCACACAAGGTCTTAGGCCCCGGCATCGACGGGAGAGGAATCCCGAGAGGCCCCCGAGCAACTCGCATGGGGACTGGCCTTTCCTGACCCACCAGAGTGGGTCCCTGAGGTCCCCGTCGTAAGTCGAGAGCACCTGCCGCAACTCGAGAAAATCCAGGAGGTTCTCCCCTCCAGGCGACATGAGGCCCATTTCTGCTGAGGTATCTCGAGGCTAATCACACCTTACCTCTGGAACTTCCAAAGGGTCCTTCACACCCTTGCTGCAACTCAAGAAGTTCCCCGACATACCCGTTTCTACTCGAGAGGAAGCACGAGAGTTGCCCCGCACATCCAGAGGAGCCCCGTTTCCTCCTCCTAGTTCGAGAGGAGGGATCCTATACCTGCGTGGTCGGGAAAGAATTCCCGGCGTTCCCGTCGTATCTCAAATGTAGGCGCTCTCCACAGGAAAGGCGAGAGGAACTCCAGGGTCGTGCCATATTCCCAAAGTCCCCCAGATGTTCTCAGTCCATTCCAGGGAAACCTGTTTTCCCTGCACTGCCTCGACTTTCAAGCCGAGGATCGACTCACCACAACGGTGGCACGTGGGACATCCCTGTGGGAAAGCCTCGTGGGAAAGCCTCGAGGGAAAGACACAGATCCCTTGATCCACGTGAAGGGAAGCCTGACACTGCTGCTAAAGCTCGGGAAGGAAAGCGCACGTGCATGCCCCCACTCGAGACGACGACTGGGTCCCATGGGGAGACTCCAGAAGTAGCCCAAGAACCATGTCAGCACTGTAGAAGAATCCTCAGGTTCCGGCACCGAGTCCACACAAGGTCTTAGGACGCGGCATCGACGGGAAAGGAATCCCGAGAGGCCCTCGAGCAACTCGCATGGGGACTGGCCTTTCCTGAGGCCACCAGAGCGGGTCCCTGAGGTCCCCGTCTTAAGTCGAGAGCACCTGCCGCAACTGGAGAAAATCCAGGAGGTTTTCTCCTCCAGGGCGAGATGAGGCCCATTTCCGCTGAGGCGTCAGGAGGCTAATCACACCTTACTTTTGGAACTTCCAAAGGGTCCTTCACACCCTTGCTGCAACTCAAGAAGTACCCCGACATACCCGTCTCCACTCGAGAGGAAGCCAGGAAAGTGCCGCCCACATCAAGAGGAGCCACGTTTCCGCCTCCTAGCTCGAGAGGTGTGTGATCCTTTCCCTGCGTGGTGGGGAAAGAATTCGCGGCGTTCCCGTCACATCTCAAGAGGAGGCGCTCTCCAGAGGAAAAGCGAGAGGAACTCCAGGTTCGTGCCACCATTGCCAGAGTCCCCCAGATGTCTCAGTCCATTCCAGGGAACCTGGTTTTCCCTGCACTGCCTCGACTTACAAGCCGAGGATCGACTCACACCACAGTGGCACGTGGGGCAGCCCTGTGGGAAAGCCTCGTGGGAAAGCCTCGATGGAAATCCACAGATCCCTTGATCCACGCGAAGGGAAGCGTGACACTGCTGCTAAAGCTCGGGAGGAAAGCGCACGTGCATGGCCCCACTCGAGACGAGGACTGACACCCCTGGGGAGACTCCAGAAGTACCCCAAGATCCATGTCAGCACTGGAGAGGAATCCTCAGGTTCTGGCACCGACTCCACACAAGGTCTTAGGCCACTGCATTCACTGTGATGAGGAATCCCGAGAGGCCCCAGAACAACTTGCATGGGGACTGGATCTTCCTGAGGCCACCACAGCTGGGTCCCTGAGGTCCCTGTCGAAAGTCGAGAGCACCTGCTGCAACTCGAGAAAATCCAGGAGGTTCTCCTCTCCAGGCGAGCTGATTCCATTTCCGCTGAGGTATCTCGAGGCTAATCACACCTTACCTCTGGAACTTCCAAAGGTCCTTCACACCCTTGCTGCAACTCAAGAAGTACCCCGACATACCGTCTCCACTCGAGAGGAAGCACGAGAGTCCCGCCCACATCCAGAGGAGCCCCCGTTTCCGCCTCCTAGCTCCAGAGAGAGGGGGATCCTTTCCCTCCGTGGTCGGGAAAGAATTCCCGGTGTTCCCGTCACATCTCAAGAGGAGGCGGGCTCCACAGGAAAGGCGAGAGGAACTCCACGGTCGAGCCACCATTCCCAGAATCCCTGGAAGTCTCAGTCCATTCAGGGAAACCTGTTTTCCCTGCACTGCGTCGACTTTCAAGCCGAGGATCGACTCACACCACGGTGGCACGTGGGACAGCCCTGTGGGAAAGCCTCGTGGGGAAGCCTTGAGGGAAAGCACAGATCCCTTGATCCACGCGAAGGGAAGCGTGACACTGCTGCTACAGCTCGGGAGGAAAGCGCACGTGCATGCCCCACTCGAGACGAGGACTGACTCCCTGGGGAGACTCCAGAAGTACCTAAGATCCATGTCTGCACTGGAGAGGAAACCTCAGGTTCCGGCACGAGTCCACAGAAGGTCTTAGGCCCCGCATGGACGGGAGAAGAATCCCGAGAGGCCCCGAGCAACTCGCATGGGGACTGGCCTTTCCTGAGGCCACGAGAGCGGGTCCCTGAGGTCCCCATCGTAAGTCGAGAGCACCTGCCGCAACTCGAGAAAATCCAGGAGGTTCTCCCTCCAGGCGATGAGGCCATTTCCGCTGAGGCTCTCGAGGCTAATCACCCTAACTCTGGAACTTCCAAAGGGTCCTTCACACCCTTGCTGCAACTCAAGAAGTTCCCGACATACCCGTCTCCACTCGAGAGGAAGCACGAGAGTCCCGCCACATCCAGAGGAGCCCGTTTCCACCTCCTAGCTCGAGAGGAGGGATCCTTTCCCTGCGTGGTCGGGAAAAATTCCTGGTGTTCCCGTCGCATCTCAAGAGGAGGCGCTCTCCACAGGAAAGGCGAGAGGAACTCCAGGGTCGTGCCACCATTCCCAGAGTCCCCCAGATGTCTCAGTCCATTCCAGGGAAACCTGTTTTCCCTGCACTGCCTCGACTTTCAAGCGAGGATCGACTCACACCACGGTGGCACGTGGACAGCCCTGTGGGAAAGCCTCGTGGGAAAACCTCGTGGGAAAGCCAGGGAAGCCAGATCCCTGTTTCACGCGAAGGGAAGCGTTACACTGCTGCTACACTCGGGAGGAAAGTGCACTTGCATGCCCACTCGAGACGAGGACTGACTCCCTGGGGAGACTCCAGAAGTACCCCAAGATCCATGTCAGCACTGGAGAGGAATCCTCAGGTTCTGGCACCGACTCCACACAAGGTCTTAGGCCTGGCATCGACGGGAGGAATCCCAAAGGCCCCCGAGCAACTCGCATGGAACTGGCCTTTCTGAGGCCACCAGAGCGGGTCCCTGAGGTCCCCGTCGTAAGTCTAGTGCACCTGCCGCAACTCGAGAAAAATCCAGGAGGTTCTCCTCCAGGCGAGATGAGGCCATTTCCGCTGAGGCGTCTCGAGGCTAATCACACCAACCTCTGGAACTTCCAAAGGGTCCTTCACACCCTTGCTGCAACTCAAGAAGTTCCCGAATACCCGTCTCCACTCGAGAGGAAGCACGAGAGTCCGCCACATCCAGAGGAGCCCGTTTCCACCTCCTAGCTCGAGAGGAGGGATCCTTTCCCTGCGTGTTCGGGAAAGAATTCCGGCGTTCCCGTCGCATCTCAAGCGGAGGCGCTCTCCACAGGAAAGGCGAGAAGAACTCCAGGGCCATGCCACATTCCCAGAGTCCCCAGATGTCTCAGTCCATTCCAGGGAAACCTGTTTTCCCTGCACTGCCTTTAACTTTCAAGCCGAGGATCGACTCACACCACGGTGACACGTGGGACAGCCTGTGGGAAAGCCTCGTGGGAAACCTCGTGGGAAGCTCGAGGAATGCCACAGATCCTTGTTCCACGCGAAGGGAAGCGTGACACTGCTGCTTCAGCTCGGGAGGAAAGCGCACGTGCATGCCCCCACTCGAGACGAGGACTGACTCCCCTGGGGAGACTCCAGAAGTACCCCAAGATCCATGTCAGCATGGAGAGGAATCCTCAGGTTCCGGCACCGACTCCACTCAAGGTCTTAGGCCCAGCATCGACGGGAGAGGAATCCCGAGAGGCCCCGAGCAACTCGCATGGGACTGGCCTTTTCTGAGGCCACCAGAGCGGTCCCTGAGTCCCCGTGGTAAGTCGAGAGCACCTGCTGGCAACTAGAGAAAATCCAGGAGGTTCTCCCCTCCAGGCGAGATGAGGCCCATTTCCGCTGAGGCATCTCGAAGCTAATCACACTAACCTCTGGAACTTCCAAAGGGTCCTTCACACCCTTGCTGCAACTCAAGAAGTTCCCCGACATACCCAACTCCACCGAGAGGAAGCACGAGAGTCCCGCCCACATAGAGAGGAGCCCCGTTTCCGCCTCCTAGCTTGAGAGGAGGGATCCTTTCCCTGCGTGGTCGGGAAAGAATTCCGGCGTTCCCGTAGCATCTCAAGAGGAGGCGCTCTCCACAGGAAAGGCGAGAGAACTCCAGGATCGTGCCACGATTCCCAAAGTCCCCTAGAGGTCTCAGTCCATTCCAGGGAAACCTGTTTTCCCTGCACTGCCTCGACTTTTCAAGCCGAGGATCAACTCACACCACGGTGGCACGTGGGACAGCCCTGTGGGAAAGCCTCGTGGGAAAGCCTCTTGAAAGCCTCGAGGGAAAGCCACAGATCCCTTGATCCAAGCAAAGGGAAGCGTGACACTGCTGCTACAGCTCTGGAGGAAAGCGCACGTGCATGCCCCACGAGAGGAGGACTGACTCCCCTGGGGAGACTACATAAGAACCCAAGATCCATGTCTGCACTGGAGAAGGAATCCTCAGGTTCCGGCACCGACACCACACAAGGTCTTAGGCTCCGTCATCGACGGGAGAGGAATCCCGAGAGGCCCATGAGCAACTCGCTTGGGGACTGGCCTTTCCTGAGGCCACAGAGCGGGTCCCTGAGGTCTCCGTCGTAAGTCGATAGCACCTGCGCAACTCGAGAGAATCCAGAAGGTTCTCCCCTACAGGCGAGATGAGGCCCATTTCCGCTGAGGCGTCTCGAGGCTATTCACACCTAACTTGGAACTTCTAAAGGGTCCTTCACACCCTTGCTGCAACTCAAGAAGTTCACCCGACACCAGTCTCCACTCGAGAGGAAGCACGAGAGTCTCGCCACATCCAGAGGAGCCCCGTTTCGTTCCTCCTAGCTCGAGAGGAGGGATCCTTTCCCTGCGTGGTCGGGAAAGAATTCCCGGCGTTCCTGTCGCATCTCAAGAGGAGGCGATCTTCACAGGAAAGGCGAGAGGAACTCCAGGGTCGTGCACCATTCCCGAGTCAACCAGATGTCTCCATCCATTACAGGTAACCTGTTTTCCCTGCACTGCCTCCACTTTCAATCCGAGGATCGACTCACACCACAGTGGCACGTGGACATCCCCTGTGGGAAAGCCTCGTGGGAAAGCCTCGAGGGAAAGCCCCTGATCTCTTGATCCACGCGAAGGGAAGCGTGACACTGCTGCTTCAGCTCGGAGGAAAGCGCACATCATGCCCCCACTCGAGACGAGGACTGACTCCCCTGGGGAGACTCCAGAAGTACCCCAAGATCCATGTCAGCACTGGAGAGGAATCCTCAGTTCCGGCACCGACTCCACCCAAGGTCTTAGGCCCGGGCATCGACGGGAGAGGAATCCCGAGAGCCCCCGAGCATCTCGCATGTGGCTGGCCTTTCCTGAGGCCACCAGAGCGGGTCCTGAGTCCCCGTCGTAAGTCGAGAGCACCTGCCGCAACTCGAGAAAATCCAGGAGGTTCTCCCCTCCAGGCGAGATGAGGCCCATTTCCGCTGAGGCGTCTCGAGGCTAAATCACACTAACATCTGGAACTTCCAAAGTTCCTTCACACC
>NW_017216532.1:0-13125 GCF_001704415.2 Capra hircus
GGCCTCGACTTTAAAGCGCAAGGATGACTCACACCACAGTGTTAGTGCGAAACGCCCTGTGGGAGCCTCCTGGTGGGAAACCCGCGCGTCATGCGGGAAGTGACTAGAGGGAAAAAGCACAGAATCACGTTGATCCCACGAAAAGGAAGCATTAACTAGCTGCAACAGCTCCGGGAGAAATCCACGGAGTGCATGCCCTCTCGAGAGACAAGACTGGCTATCCCCTGGGGAGACCCAAGAAGTTACCGGAGATCCCATGTCGGCGCCACTAGGAAGACGAAATACCTCAGGCTGTCACCCGGACCTGATCCACCAAGGTGTAGGCCCCAGCATCGACTGGGAAGAGGAATCCGAGAGGCCCGGGAGAACTTCCATGGCGACTGGCCTTTCCTGAGGCCCAAGAGCGGTTCCCTGAGGCCCCGTCGATAAGTCGAGAGCACCTGCTCAACTCGACGTAAATCCAGGAGGTTCTCCCTCAAGGCGAGGACATGAGGCCCTATTTCCGGCAGAGCACTGGGCTAATCAGCACTAACTCTGGAACTTCCAAGGTCTTTCCCCACCTCTAGCTGCAACTATCAAGAAGTTCCCGCGACCTAATACCACGTCTCCACTCATAGTAGGAATAAAGAGCGTCCGCCCACATCCAGAGTGCCCGCGTCGCGCTTTCTGCGCGAGGCCTTTCGCCTACCTCGGGTAGAGAAGTACATTCCCTGCGCTGGTTAAAACTTCCACGCGTTCCGTCTCATCTCAAGAGGAGGCTCCTCCACAGTGAAGCGAGGGTACCTCGCAGGCAGGGCACACATCCAGAGTCCCCGTCAATGTCTCAGTTCATTCAAGGGAAACCATGTTTTCCCCTGACTGCCTCCGACTTTCATTGCGAGGATCGTCGACTCACACCCAGGAGTGGAGATTGGACAGCCCTGTGGGAAAGCTCGTGGAAGCCTCGTGGAAAGCACTCGAGGAAAGCACCGATCCTTGATCCAACGCGTAGGAAGCGTCGACACTGCTCCTACACGCTCGGAGGAAAGCGCACGGACATGCCCCACTCGAGTGAGGACTGACTCGCCGCTGGGGAAACTCGCAGAAGTACGCCACGACAAGCAATCACTATGTCAGACTAGGCAGAGGGAATCCTCAGCTTCCGGCACCGACTCCACACAGCAGATCTTAGGCGCCCGGCATCGACGGGAGAGGATCCCGAGAAGGCGCGAGCCGAGCAATTCGCATGGGAGTGGCCTTTCTGAGGCCCCCAGAGCGGGGTCGTTGAGGTCACCGTCGTAAGTCGACAGCAACTGCCCTATCTCGAGAAAATCCAGGAGGTAGTCCCCTCCAGGCGAGATGAGGCCCATTTCCGCTGAGGCGACTGGAAGCTAATCACCCCTAATCTCTGGAACTTCCAAAGGGTCCTTCACAGCCTTGCTGCAACTCAAGAAGTTACCCGACATACCCGTCTTCACTTGAGAATAAGCACGAGAGTCCCGCCCACATCCAGAGGAGCCCCGTTTCCGCCTCATAGCTCGAGAGGAGGGATCCTTTCCCTGCGTGGTCAGTCACGAAGTCCCGGGGTTCCCGGTCGCTTCTGAAGAGGAGGCGCTCTCCACAGGAGAGGCGAGAGGAACTCCAGGGTCGTGCCACCGTTAATACAGTCCCCCAGAAATCTCAGTCCATTCCAGGGAAACCTGTTTTCCCTGTCCTACCTCAACTTTCAAGCCGAGGATCGACTCACTAAACGGTGCCACGTGGAACAGCCCTGTGGGAAAGCCTCGTTGGAAAGCCTGGTGGGAAAGCCTCGAAGGAAAGCCACAGATCCCTTGATCCTCGAGAAGGGAAGCGTGACACTGCTGCTACAGCTTGGGAGGAAAAGCGCAGGTGCATGCCCCCAAAGAGACGAGGACTGACTTCCCTGGGGAGACCCCAGAAGTACCCCAAGGTCCATGTCAGCACTGGAGAGGAATCCTCAGGTTCCGGCACCGACTCCACACAAGGTCTTAGGTACCGACATTTACGGGAGAGGAATCCCGAGAGGCCCCTGAGCAACTCGCATGGGGCCTAACCTTTCCTGAGGCCACCAGAGCGGGTCGCTGAGGTCCCCGTCGTAAGTCGAGAGCACCTTCGGCAACCTGAGAAATCCAGGAGGTTCTCCCCTCCAGGCGAGATGACGCCTATTTCCGCTGAAGCGTGTCGAGCCAAATCCATGTATCCTCTGGAACTTCCAAAGGGTGCATCAAACCCTTGCTGCAACTCAAGAAGTTCCCCAACATACCCGTCTCCACTCGAGACGAAGCAGGAGAGTTCCGCCTACATCCAAAGGAACCCTGTTTCCGCCTCCTAGCTCGAGAGGAGGGATCCTCTCCCTGCGTATTCGGGAAAGAATTCCCGGCGTTCCCGTCGCATCTCAAGAGGAGGCGCTCTCCACAGGAAAGGCGAGAGGAACTCCAGGGTCGTGCCACCATTCCCTGAGTCCCCCAGATGTCTCAGTCCATTCCAGGGAAACCTGTTTTCCCTGCACTGCCTCGCCTTTGAAGCTGAGGATCGACTCACACCACGGTGGCACGTGGCACAGCCCTGTGGGAAAGCCTCGTGGGAAAGCCTCGTGGGAAAGCCTCGAGCGAAAGCCACAGATCCCTTGATCCACTCGAAGGGAACCGTGAAACTGCTGATACAGCTCGGGAGGAAAGCGAACGTGCATGCCCCCACTCGAGAGGAGGACTGACGCCCCTGAAGAGACTCCAGAAGTACCCCAAGTTGCATGTCAGCACTGGAGAGGAATCCTCAGGTTCCGGCACCGACTCCACACAAGGTCTTAGGCCCCAGCATCGACGGGAGAGGAATCCCGAGAGGCCCCCGAGCAAATCGCATGGGGACTGGCCTTTCCTGAGTCCACCAGAGCAGGTCCCTGAGGTCCCGTCGAAAGTCGAGAGCACCTGCCGCAACTCGAGAAAATCCAGGAAGTTCTTCCCTCCAGGCTAGATGAGGCCCTTTTCCGCTGAGGCGTCCCGAGGCTAATCACACCTAACCTCTGGAACTTCCCAAGGGTCCTTCACACCCTTGCTGCGACTCAACAAGTTCCCCGACATACCCGTCTCCGCTCGAGAGGAAGCACGAGAGTCCAGCCCACATCCAGAGGGGCCCCGTTTCCACCTTCTAGCTCGAGAGGAGGGATCCTTTCCCTGCGTGTTCAGGAAAGAATTCCCGGCGTTCCCGTCGCATCTCAAGAGGAGGCGCTCTCCACAGGAAACGCGAGAGGAACTCCAGGGTCATGCCACCATTCCCTGAGTCCCCCAGATGTCTCAGTCCATTCCAGGGAAACCTGTATTCCCTGCACTGCTCGACTTTCCAAGCCAAGGATCGACTCACTCCACGGTGGCACGTGGGACAGCCCTGTGGGTAAGCCTCGTGTGAAAGCCTCGAAGGAAAGCCACACATCCCTTGATCCACGCGAAGGGAAGCGTGACCCTGCTGTTACAGCTCGGGAGGAAAGCGCACGTGCATGCTCCCTCTCGAGACGATGACTGACTCCCCTGGGGAGACTCCAGACCTACCCCAAGATCCATGTCACCACTGGAGAGGAATCCTCAGGCTCCGGCACCAACTCCACACAAGGTATTGGGATCCGGCATCGATGGGAGAGGAATCCCGAGAGGCCCCTGAGCAACTCGCATGGGGACTGGCCTTTCCTGAGGCCACCAGAGCGGGTCCCTGAGGTCCCCGTCATAAGTAGAGAGCACCTGCTTCAACTCGAGTAAATCCAGGAGGTTCTCCCCTCTAGGCGAGATGAGGCCCATTTCCGCAGAGGCGACTCGTGGCTAATCACACCTATCCTCTGGAACTTCCAAAGGGTCTTTCACACCTTTACTGCAAATCAAGAAGTTCCTCGACATACACGTCTCCACTCTAGAGGAATAAAGAGAGTCCCGCCCACATCCAGAGGAGCCCCGTTTCCGCTTCCTAGCTCGAGAGGAGTGATCCTTTCCCTCCTGGGTCGAGAAAGAATTCCCGGCGTTCCCGTCCCATCTCAAGAGGAGGTGCTCTCCACAGGAAAGGCGAGGGGAACTCCAGGGTCGTGACACCATTCCAGAGTCCCCCAGATGTCTCAGTTCATTCCAGGGAAAACTGTTTTCCCTGCACTGCCTCGACTTTCATGCCGAGGATCGACTCACACCAGGGTGGCACGTGGGACAGCCATGTGGAAAAGCCTCGTGGGAAAGCCTCGTGGGAAAAAACTCGAGGGAAAGCCCCTGATCCCTTGATCCACGCGAAGGGAAGCGCGACACTGCTGCTACAGCTCGGGAGGAAAGCGTCGATTCATGCCCCCACTCGAGTCGAAGACTGACTGCCCTGGGGAGACTCCAGAAGTACCCCAAGATCCATGTCAGCACTGGAGAGGAATCCTCAGCTTCCGGCACCGACTCCACACAAGATCTTAGGCCCCGGCATCGACGGGAGAGGAATCCCGAGAGGCCCCGAGCAACTCGCATGGGGACTGGCCTTTCCTGAGTCCACCTGAGCGGGTCCCTGTGGTCCCCGTCGTAAGTCGAGAGCAGCTGCCGCAACTCGAGAAAATCCTGGAGGTTCAGTCCTCCAGGCGAGATGAGGCCCATTTCCGCTCAGGCGTCTCGAGGCTCATCACACCTAACCTCTGGAACTTCCAAAGGGTCCTGTACACCCTTGCTGCAACTCAAGAAGTTCCCCGACATACACGTCTCCCACTCGGAGAGGAAGCCCGAGAATTCTGCCCACATCCAGAGGAGCCCCGTTTCTGCCTCCTAGCTGGAGAGGAAGTATCCTTTCCCTGCGTGTTCGGGAAAGAATTCCCGGCGTTCGGGTCGATCTCAAGAGGAGGCGCTCTCCAAAGGAAAGGCGAGAGGATCTCCAGGGTCGTGCCACCATTCCCAGAGTCCCCCAGATGTCTCAGTCCATTCCAGTGAAACCTCTTTTTCCTGCACTGCCTGAACTTTCAAGCCGAGGATCGACTCACACCCCCGATGGCACGAGGGACAGCCCTGTAGGAAAGCCTCGAAGGAAAGCCACTGATCCCTTGATACACGCCAAGGGAAGCGTGACACTGCTGCTACAGCTCGGGAGGAAAGCGCAAGTGCATGCCCCCACTCGAGACGAGGACTGACTCCCCTGTGGAGACTCCAGAAGTACCTCAAGATCCATGTCAGCACTGGAGAGGAATCCTCAGGTTCCGGCACTGACTCCACACAAGGTCTTAGGCCCTAGCATCGACGGGAGAGGAATCCCGAGAGGGCCCGAGCAACACGCATGGGGACTGGCCTTTCCTGAGGCCACCAGAGCGGGTCCCTGAGGTCCCCGTCGTAAGTCGAGAGCTCCTGCCCCAACTCGAGAAAATCCAGGACGTTCTCCCCTCCAGGTGAGATGAGGCCCATTTCCGCTGAGGCGTCTCGAGGCTAATCACACCTAACCTCTGGAACTTCCAAAGGGTCCTTCACACCCTTGCTGCAACTCAAGAAGTTCCCTGACATACCCGTCTCCATTCGAGAGGAAGCACGAGAGTCCCGCCCACATCCAGAGGAGCCCCATTTTCCACCTCATAGCTCGAGAGGAGGGATCCTTTCCTGCGTGGTCGGGAAAGAGTTCCCGGCGTTCCCGTTGCATCTCAAGAGGAGGCGCTCTCCACAGGAGAGGCGAGAGGAACTCCAGGGTCGTGCCACCATTCCCAGAGTCCCCCAGATGTCTCAGTCCATTCCAGGGAAACCTGTTTTCCCTGCACTGCCTCGACTTTCAAGCCGAGGATCGACTCACACCACGGTGGCACGTGGGACAGCCCATGGGAAAGCCTCTTGAGAAAGCTTCTGGGGAAAAGCCACAGATTCCTTGACCCACGCGAAGGGAAGCATGACACTGCAGCTACAGCTCGGAGGAAAGCACAAGTCATGCCCCCATTAGAGACGAGGACTGGACTCCCCTGGGGAGACTCCAGAAGTACCCCTAGATCCTTGTCAGCACTGGAGAGGAATCCTCAGGTTCTGGAACCGACTCCACACAAGGTCTTGTGCCCTGGCATCGACGAGAGAGGAATCCCGAGAGGCCCCCGAGCAACTCGCATGGGGATTGGCCTTTCCTGAGGCCACCGGACTGGGTCCCTGAGGTCCCCATCGTAAGTCGAGAGCACCTGCCGCAACTCAATAAAATCCAGAATGTTCTCCCTTCAAGGTGAGATGAGGCCCATTTCCGCTGAGGGCGTATCGAGTCTAATCACAACTAACCTCTGGAACTCCCAAAGGGTCCTTCACACCCTTGCTGCAACTCAAGAAGTTCCCGGACATACCCGTCTCCACTCGAGAAGAAGCACGAGAGTCCCGTCCACATCCAGAAGAGCCCCGTTTCCGCCTCCTAGCTCGAGAGGATGGATACTTTACCTGCGTGGTCGAGAAAGAATTCCCGGCGTTCAGGTCGCATCTTAAGAAGAGGCCCTCTCCACAGGAACGTCGAGAGGAACTCCAGGGTCATGATACCATTTCCAGAGTCCCGAGAGGTCTCAGTACATTCTAGCGAACACTGTTTTCCCGGCACGGCCTCGACTTTCAAGCCGAGGATCCACTCACACCACGGTGGCATGTGGGACAGCCCAGTGGGAAAGCCTCCTGGGAAAGCCTTGTGGGAAAGCCTCGTGGGAAAGCCTCGAGGGAAAGACACAGATCCCTAGATCCACGCGAAGGGAAGCGCGACACTGCTGCCACAGCTCGGAAGGAAATAGCACATGCATGCCTCCACTCGAGACGAGGACTGACTCCACTGGGGAGACTCCAGAAGTACACCAGATCCACGTCAGCACTGGAGAGGAATCCTCAGGTTCCGGCACCGGCTCCACACAAGATCTTAGGCCCCCGGCATCGATGGGAGAGGAATCCCGAGAGGCCCCCGAACAACTCGCATGGGGACTGGCCTTTCCTGATGCCACCAGAGCGGGTCTCTGAGGTCCCCGTCGTAAGTCGAGAGCACCTGCCGCAACTCGAGAAAAATCCAGGAGGTTCTCCCCTCCAGGCGAGATGAGGCCCATTTCCTCTGAGGCGTCTCGAGGCTAACCCCACCTATCCTCTGGAACTACCAACGGGTCCTTCACACCCTTGCTGCAACCCAAGAAGTTCCCCGACATACCCGTCTTCACTCGAGAGGAAGCACGGGAGTCCCGCCCACATCCACAGGAGCCCCGTTTCCGCCTCCTAGCTCTAGAGGAGCGATCCTTTCCCTGCGTAGTCGGGAAAGAATTCCCGGCGTTCCCGTCGCATCTCAAGAGGAGGTGCTCTCCACAGGAAAGGCGAGAGTATCTCCAGGGTCGTGCCACCATTCCCAGAGTCCCCCAGATGTCTCCGTCCATGCCAGGGAAACCTGTTTTCCCTGCACTGCCTCCACTTTCAAGCTGAGGATCGACTCACACCACCGTGGCACGTAGGACAGCCCTGTGGGAAAGCCTCGTGGGAAAGCCTCGTGGGAAAGCCTCGAGGGAAAGCCCCTCATCCCTTGATCCACATGAAGGGAAGCGTGACACTGCTGCTACAGCTCGTGAGGAAATAGCACGTGCATACCCCCACTCGAGACGAGGACTGACTCCACTGGGGAGACTCCAGAAGTACCCCCAGATCGACGTCAGCACTGAAGAGGAATCCTCAGTTTCCGGCACCGGCTCCACACAAGATCTTAGGCCCCGGCATCGATGGGAGAGGAATTCCGAGAGGCCCCGAGCAACTCGCATGGGGACTGGCCTTTCCTGAGGCCACCAGAGCGGGTCCCTGTGGTCTCCGTCGTAAGTCGAGAGCACCTGCCGCAACTCGAGAAAATCCAGGAGGTTCTCCCATCCAGGCAAGATGAGGCCCATTTCCTCTGAGGCGTCTGGAGGCTAATCACCCTTAACCTCTGGAACTAATAACGGGTCCTTCACACCCTTGCTGCAACTCAAGAAGTTCCCCGACATACCCGTCTCCACTCGAGAGTAAGCAGTAGAGTTCCGCGCACATCCAGCGGAGCCCCGTTTCCGCCTCCTAGCTCTAGCTCGAGAAGAGGGATCCTTTCCCTGCGTGGTCGGGAAAGAATTCCCGGCGTTCCCATCGCATCACAAGAGGAGGCGCTCTCCACAGGAAAGGCGAGAGGAACTCCAGGGTCGTTCCACCATACACAGAGTCCCCCAGATGTCTCAGTCCATTCCAGGGAAATCTGTTTTCCCTGCACTGCCTCGACTTTCAAGCCCAGGATCGACTCACACCACGGTGGCACGTGGGACAGCCCTGTGGGAAAGCCTCGTGGGAAAGCCTCGAGCGGAGAGCCACAGATCCCTTGATCCACGCGAAGGGAAGCGTGATAACTGCTCCTACAGCTCGAGAGGAAAACGTTCGTGCATGCCCCTCTCGAGACGAGGACTGACTTCCCTGGGGAGAATCCAGAAGTACCCCAAGATCCATGTCAGCACTGGAGAGGAATCCTCAGGTTCCAGCACTGACTTCACACAAGGTCTTAGGCCCCAGCATCGACAGGAGAGGAATCCCGTGTGGCCCACGTGCAATTAGCACGGGGACTGGCCTTTCCGGAGGCCACCAGAGCGGGGTCCCTGAGGTCCCCGTCGAAAGTCGAGAGCACCTGCCGCAACTAGAGAAAATCCTGGAGGTTCTCCCCTCCAGGCGAGATGAGGCCCATTTCCGCTGAGGCGTCTCGAGGCTAATCACACCTAACCTCTGGAACTTCGAAAGGGTCCTTCACACCCTTGCTACAACTCAAGAAGATCCCCGACATACCCCGTCTCCACTCAAGAGCAAGCACGAGAGTTCTGCCCCACATCCAGAGGAGCCCCGTTTACGCCTCCTAGCTCGAGAGGAGGGATTCTTTCCCTGCGTGGTCGGGAAAGAATTCCCGGCATTACCGTCGCATCTCAAGAGGAGGCGTTCTCCACAATAAAGGTGAGAGGAACTCCAGGGTCGTACCACCATTCCCAGAGTCCCCCAGATATCTCCGTCCATTCCAGGGAAACCTGTTTTCACTGCACTGCCTCGACTTTCAAGCCGAGGATCGACACACACCACCGGTGGAACGTAGGACAGCTCTGAGGGAAAGCCTCGTGGGAATGCCCCTGATCCCTTGATCCACGCGAAGGGAAGCGCGACACTGTTGCTACAGATCGGGAGGAAAGCGTACGTGCATGCCCCCACTCGAGACGAGACTGACTCCCCTGGGGAGACTCCAGAAGTTTCCCAAGATCCATGTCAGCACTGGAGAGGGATCCTCAGGTTCCCGGCACTGACTCCACACAAGGTCTTACGCCCCAGCATCGACGGGAGAGGAATCCCGAGAGGCCCCCCGAACAACTCGCATGGGGACTGGCCTTTCCTGAGGCCACCAGAGCGGGTCCCTGAGGTCCCCGTCGTAAGTCGAGAGCACCTGCCACAACTCGAGAAAATCCATGAGGTTCTCCCCTCCAGGCGAGATGAGGTCCATTTCCGCTGAAGCGTCTCAAGGCTAATCACATCTATCCTCTGGAACTTCCAAAGGGTCCTTCACACCCTTGCTGCAACTCAAGAAGATCCCTGACATACACGTCTCCACTCGAGAGAAGCACGAGAGTCCCGCCCACATCCAGAGGAGCCCCGTTTCCGCCTCCTAGCAGGAGGGGAGGGATCCTTTCCCTGCGTGGTCGGGAAAGAATTCCCGGCCTTCCCGTCGCATCTCAAGAGGAGGCGCTCTCCACAGGAAAGGCGAGAGGAGCTGCAGGGTCGTGCCACCATTCCCAGAGTCCCCAGATGTCTCAGTCCATTCCAGGAAAACCTGTTTTCCCTGCACTGCCTCGACTTTCAAGCCGAGGATCGACTCACACCACGGTGGCACGTTGGACAGCCCTGTGGGAAAGCCTCGTGGGAAAGCCTCCTGGAAAACCCTCGAGGGAAAGCCCCTGATCCCTTGATCCACACCAAGGGACAGCGTGACACTGTTGCTACAGATCGGGAGGAAAGAGCACGTGCATGCCCCCACTCCAGACGAGGACTGATTCCACTGGGGAGACTCCAGAAGTACCCCCAGATCCATGTCACCTCTGGAGAGGAATCTTCAGGTTCAGGCACCGACTCCACACAAGTTCTTAGGCCCCGGCATCGAAGGGAGAGGAATCCCGAGAGGCCCCCGAGCAACTCGCATGGGGACTGGCCTTTCCTGAGGCCACCAGAGCGGGTCCCTGTGGCTTTCCCACGAGGCTTTCCCACGAGGCTTTCCCACATGGCTGTCCCACGTGCCACCGGGGGGCCTAAGTTCTTTGTGTGGAGTGGGTGCCGGAACCTGAGGATTCCTCTCCATGCTGACATGGATCTTGGGGTACTTCTGGAGTCTCCCCAGGGGAGTCAGTCCTTGTCCTCGAGTGGGTGCATGCACGTTCGCTTTCCTTTCGAGCAGTAACAGCAGTGTCACTCCTTTCCTTCGCGTGGCTCAGGGATCTGTGACTTTCCCTCGAGGCTTTCCGACGAGGCTTTCCCACAAGGGGGTCCCACGTGCCACCGTGATGTGAGTCGATCCTCGGCTTGGAAAGTCGAGGCTGTGCAGGGAAAACACGTTTCTCTGCAATGGACTGATACATCTGAGGACTCTGGGAATGGTGGCACGACCCTGATGTTCCTCTCGCCTTTCCTGTGGAGAGCGCCTCCTCTTGAGATGCGACGGGAACGACGGGAATTCTTTCCCCAACCACGCAGGGAAAGGAACCCTCCACTTGAGCTATGAGGCAGAAACGGGTCTCCTCTGGATGTTGGCGGGACTCTCGTGCTTCCTCTAGAGAGGAGACGGGTAAGTCAGGGAACTTCTTGAGTTTGCAGCAAGGGTGTGAAGGACCCTTCGGATGTTCCAGAGGTTAGGTGTGATTAGCCTCGAGGCGTCTCAGCGGAAATGGGCCTCATTTCGCCTGGGAGCGAGAACCTCCTGAATTTTTTCGAGTTTGCGGAAGGTGCTCTCAACTTACGACCGGGACCTCAGGGACCAGCTCTGGTGGCCTCAGGAAAGGCCAGTCCCCATGCGAGTTCTTCGGGGGGCTCTCGGATTTCCTATCCTGTCGATGCTGGGGCCTAAGACCTTGTGTGGAGTCGGTGCCGGAACCTGAGGATTCCTTTCCAGTGCTGACATTGATCTGGGGTACTTCTGGATTCTCCCCAGGGGAGTCAGACCTCGTCTCGAGTGGGGGCATGCACGTGCCCTTTCCTCCCGAGCTGTAGCAGCAGTGTCACGCTTTCCTTCGCGTGGATCAAGGCATCTGTGGCTTTCGAGCTTTCCCAGGAGGCTTTCCCACGAGGCTTTCCCACAGGGCTGTCCCACGTGCCACCCGTGGTGTGAGTCGATCCTCAGCGTGAAAGTCGAGGCAGTGCAGGGAAAAGAGTTTTCCCTGGAATGGACTGAGACATCTGGGGACTCTGGGTATGGTGGAACGACCCTGGAGTTCATCTCACTTTTCCTGTGGAGAGTGCATCCCTTGAGATGCGACAGGAATGCCTGGAAATAGGAGGCAGAAACGGGGTCCTCTGGATTTGGGCGGGACTCACGTGCTTCCTCTCGAGTGGAAACGGGAATGTCGGGGAACTTCTTGAGTTGCAGCAAGGGTGTGAAGGACCCTTTGGAAGTTCCTGAGGTTAGGTGTGATTAGCCTCAGGACGCCTCAGCGGAAATGGGCCTCATCTCGCCTGGAGGGAGAACCTCCTGGATTTTCTCGAGTTGCGGCAGGTGCTCTCGACTTACGACGGGGACCTCAGGGACCCGCTCTGGTGGCCTCAGGAAAGGCCAGTCCCCTTGCAAGTTGCTCCAGGGCCTCTCGGGATTCCCCCTTAATGACGGGGCCTAAGACCTTGTGTGGAGTCGGTGCCGGAACCTGAGGATTCCCTTCCAGTCCTGACATGGAACTTGGAGTACTTCTGGAGTCTCCCCAAGGGAGTCAGTCCTTGTCTCGAGTGGGTGCATGCACGTGCGCTTTCCTTTCGAGCAGTAACAGCAGTGTCACTCTTCCCTTCGCGTGGATCAAGGATCTGTGTCTATCCTCGACGCTTTCCCAGAGCTTTCCCACAGGGGGGTCCCACGTGCCACCGTGATGTGAGTCAATCCTCGGCTTGAAAGTCGAGCCTGTGCAGGGAAAATATGTTTCTCTGGAATGGACTGATACATCTGAGGGCCTCTGGAAATGGTGGCACGACCCTGATGTTCTCTCGCCTTTCCTGTGGAGAGCGCCTCCTCTTGAGATGCGACGGGAACGTCGGGAATTCTTTCCCGACCACGCAGGAAAAGGAACCCTCCTCTTGAGCTAGGAGGCAGAAACGGGTCTCCTCTGGATGTTGGCGGACTCTCGTGCTTCCTCTCGAGAGGAGACGGGTAAGTCAGGGAACTTCTTGAGTTGCAGCAAGTGTGTGAGGACCCTTCGGAAGTTCCAGAGGTTAGGTGTGCTTAGCCTCGAGACATCTCAGCGGAAATGGGCCTCATCTCGCCTGGAGGCGAGAACCTCCTGAATTTACTCGAGTTGCGGCAGGTGCTCTCGACTTACTATGGGACCTCAGGGACCGCTCTGGTGGCCTCAGGAAAGGCAGTCCCCATGCGAGTTCTTCGGGAGCCTCTCGGATTCCTATCCTGTCGATGCTGGGCCTAAGACCTTGTGTGGAGTCGGTGCCGGAACCTGAGGATTCCTCTCCAGTGCTGACATGGATCTTTGGGGTACATCTGGAGTCTCCCCAGGGGAGTCAGTCCTCATCTCGAGTGAGGCAAGCACGTGCGCATTCCCTCCCGAGCTGTAGCAGCAGTGTCACGCTTTCCTTCGCGTCGATCAAGGCATCTGTGGCTTACCTCGAGGCTTTCCCAGGAGGCTTTCCCACTAGGCTTTCCCACAGGGCTGTCCCAGTGCCACCGTGGTGTGAGTCGATCCTCAGCGTGAAAGTCGAGGGCAGTGCAGGGAAAAGAGTTTTCCCTGGAATGGACTGAGACATCTGGGGGACTCTGGGTATGGTCGAACGACCCTGGAGTTCATCTCACCTTTCCTGTGGAGAGCGCCTCCCCTGAGATGCGATGGGAATGCCTGGAAATCTTTCCCGACCCCGCAGGGAAAAGATCCCTCCTCTCGAGCTAGGAGGCGCAAAAGGGGCTCTTTTGGATTTTGGGCGG
>NW_017216533.1:0-13125 GCF_001704415.2 Capra hircus
CTAAGCAGGATAGGATCCTTCATCTTGGAAACGGGGTTCCTCTGAATGTGGGCGGGCCCGACTCTTCCTCTTGTGTGGAGACGGGTATGTCGGGGAACTTCTTGAGTTGCAGCAAGGACCCTTTTTAATTTCCAGAGGTTAGGTGTGATGAGCCTCAGACACCTCAGAGGAAATGGGCCTCATCCGCCTGGAGGGGAGAACCTCCTGGATTTTACCCAGTTGCGGCAGGTGCTCTCGAGTTACGACGGGTCCTCAGGGACCCTCTGGTGGCCTCAGGAAAGTCCAGTCCCCATGTGAGTTACCAGGGGGCCTCTAGGGATTCCTCTCCCATCGATGCCGGTGCCTAAGACCTTGTGTGGAGTCGGGGCCAGACCCTGAGGATGCCTCTCCAGTGCTGACATGGATCTTGGGGTACTTCTGGAGTCTCACCAGGGGAGTCAGTCCTCATCTCGTGTGGGGCATGCACCTGCCATTTCCTCACGACCTGCAGCAGCAGTGTCACGCTTGCCGACGTGTGGATCAAGGGATCTGTCGCTTTCCATTGAGGCTTTCCCACGAGGCTTTCCAACAGGGCTGTCCCACGTGCCACAGTGGTGTGAGTCGATCCTCGGTGTGAACGTCGAGGCAGTGCAGGGAAAACAGTTTCTTCTGGAATGGACTTAGACATCTGGGGGACTCTTGGAATGCTGGCAAGGCCCTGAAGTTCCTCTCGTCTTTCCTGTTGAGAGCGCCTCCTCTTGAGATGCGACGGGAAGGCCGGGAATTCTTTCCGACGACGAAGGGAAAGGATCCCTCTTCTCGAGCTACGAGGCGGAAACGGGGCTCAGCTGGATATGGGCGGGACCCTCGTCCTTCCTCTCGAGTGGATATGGGTATGTCGGAGAACTTCTTGACTTGCAGCAAGGGTGTGAAGGACCCTTTGGAAGTTCCAGAGGTTAGGTGTGATTAGCCTCGAGACGCCTCAGCGGAAATGGGCCTCATCTCGCCTGGATGGGAGAACCTCCTGGATTTTCTCGAGTTGCGGCAGGTGCTCTCGAGTTACGACGGAGACCTCAGGGACCCGCTCTGGTGACCTCAGGAAAGGCCAGTCCCCATGCGAGGTGCTAGGGGGCCTCTCAGTTTTCCTCTCCCGTCGATGCCGGGGCCTAAGACCTTGTGTGGAGTCGGGACCGGACCTGAGGATTCCTCTGCAGTGCTGACATGGATCTTGGCGTACTTCTGGAGTCTCCCAAGCTTGCGTCAGTACTCGGCTCGAGTGGGGTCATGCGCTTTCCTCCCGAGCGGTAGCAGCAGTGTCACGCTTCCCTTCTCGTGGATCAAGGAATCTGTGGCTCTCCCTGGAGTCTTTCCCATGAGGCTTTCCCACAGGGCTATTCCACTTGCCACCATGGTGTGAGTCGATCCTCGGCGTGAAAGTCGAACCAGTGCAGCGAAAACAGGAACCTCCTTCCCACAGTAGGGGATACACTGTCCCCTTGGGCGGGTATCTCCAAGGCACTCGCGCTGGGGGGTTGCCCGCGGAGGTGCGGGCCTCAGGCTCCACGTGAGAAAAGCCCCAAATGGCATTAGCTGCCAGTCCAGACGCTGGCCCTCAGGTCTCTGGCCGGAGCCTTGGGCTCCAGGCAACTCAAAGCCCTCGGGGGTGGCACTCTGGGACTGCTGTAGGGAAAGGATGCCAAGAGCCCACGGAGGAGTTGGGGAGGGGCATGGGGGAAACGGAGGCGAGGACAGCGAGGGATCTAGGTGGAGGCGCTGGAGAGAGCGTCTGGTGTCCCGGAATGCCTCGGAGGAGCCAGCGGGGGACAGTCGAGGACCAGGGACCTGTGGAATGTGAAAAGGAGGAAATCTCAGAGCAAGGCAGGCTGGGAAAGGGGCGTTGGTGGCCAATTCAAAGGGACCTAGGGGCGTTTCCTGGGCGGTGAGTTCCCTTGGCACTGCTGAGGGCCCCTGATTGATCCACTCGGGGTTGAACCCACCCCCGCTGCGAGGGAGGGCCACAAACCAAAGCCCCCGAACTACCCGCCCACCCCAACGGGGATCTTGGCGGTCCAGGGCACAGCCGTGCCCGGGAAAAGCCCTCGCTCCACGGGACTCCGTCCAGGGTCTCTGCTTGGAAAGAGGCCAGGGGCGGCCCCCCTCCATCTACCCACCCAAACCCTATTGACGTCAGTGGTGGCGGAGACGCCTCCCGTTCTCCAGAGTCCTAAGCTGCTGGGTCCCCGCCCACTCGGCCAGCAGTCTGCAGCGTGCCCGTGTGCCTCTCCCACCATGGCTTGGTTCGGCTCCTCCAGCACCTCAAGCGGTACGTTTGCCCTCGGTCCCTGTGGTCGGATCACATCTCAGGGGATTTGTGGGTGGCCTGGGCAAGGGCTCTCGCCAATGTGTTGACCCCCCTCCCACCCGAGAACGGCTGGGACCCATCGGCCAGGCCCGGGTTTCCGAGGCGTCAGGTGTGCCCAAATTCGGAGGGCGTGGCATCGTTCGTTCATCTTGCTCCTTTGGCACACACATGGCTTCTCCGTTCTCTTTTCTGGGAAGACAGTGTTGTTTCAGGGGGCGTGCTGCGGGGGGCGGGGCCGGGGTTGCGGGGTGGTGGGAGCGGTGCTGTGCTGGGATGAGGCCTTTATCCTCACATCTTCATGTGGGAATGGGAGTCGGGGAGCTCTGTGGCCTTGCTGCCTTCAGTGGCTTCCTCTGCACAGGGGCCTAGTGGCTTCTGCCTTTTGTCAGGCGTTACGGGGTTTGGGCGTCGCTTTGGTGGCCTTGGCCTTTTTGGCCTGGCCTTGGCCTTGCCCTTGGCGTTGCCGTTGCCCTTGCCTTGGTCTTGGGCTTGACCTTGCCCTGCCCTTGAACTTGAACTTGAACTTGACCTTGACCTTGAACTTGAACTTGAACTTGGCTTGACCTTGAACTTGAACTTGATTGACCTTGAACTTGAACTTGAACTTGAACTTGAACTTGACTTGAACTTGACTTGACTTGAACTTGAACTTGACTTGAACTTGACTTGACTTGACTTGAACTTGACTTGAACTTGAACTTGACCTTGACTTGAACTTGAACTTGACCTTGAACTTGAACTTGAACTTGACCTTGACTTTTGAACTTCCTTGACTTGAACTTCAACGAACTTGACCTTGACCTTGAACTTCACTTTGAACTTGACCTTGACCTTGAACTTGACCCTGAACTTGACCTTGACCTTGAACTTGAAGTTGACCTTGAACTTGAACTTCAACTTGATCTTGAGCTTGAACTTGAACTTGACCTTGACTTGAACTTGACTTGAACTTGAACTTGACTTGACCTTGACCAACAACGGGAGACCTCGAGATTTGCTCAGAGCACCGGAGGTCCAGAAGCAGGGCCCTGTATCTCCCCTTCCCTTTGTGATCATTGCAAAGACATTCCTAGCTGATAGCGGGAGTGCCCCTGAAGAAGCAAGCAGTGGGAGTGTGTTTGACACGACTGTGTGCCTTCCTGGCCTCAGCTCCACAAGGGGCCTTTCCTCTCGAAGTAGGCCCCATGTCCCCTTGGGGAGGGTGTCATGCCTCTTTTCTCCTCACTGCCAAAGGGTGGAGCCAAGCTTGCTCTGTCAGAGGTACAAAACAGCAATTGATTGGATTTTCAAGCTCTTGCTAGGCTGCACCCTTTCAGGGCCCACTTTACTGAAACAGGTGCTCTGTGGCCCCTGGTTGGGTATGCAGGTTCACAAACAGGGTGAGATCCTGTCCAAGCCAAGAATTTTCCTGAAAGACCTAGGCTCACTAGAGCTCTCCTCCAGAGCAAAGGGGATAGAGGAGATGTATGGAGGAGTCTTTGCCTTTCCCTGTGAGTGTGGGGCTACTCCCTACGGCCCCAAGCTCAGGGATAACTGCCTCTAAGAAAGGAATGGCAAGAAGCGCTATTCTTGGAGTTGGGACAGGGAGTTCGCAGCATGTGGGGAAAGAAAGACTTCTTCGGGGAAGAAGAGGCAACCACCGGGGGTGTGTTTGCAAGCCTCTATTTGGAAGGAACAGGTTTGCTTATACATCTCAAGACCTCCAGATCTGCTCAGAGGACTGAAGTTCCAGAGACAGGGCCATGTATCTCCCCTTCCCTTTGAGATCCTTGCAAAGACATTCCTAGCAGATCGTGGGAGTGCCCATGAAGAAGCAAGCAGCGGGAGTGTGCTTGACATCACTGGCTGCCTACCTGGGCTCAGCTCCTCAAGGGGCCTTTCTCTCCTGGTAGGCCCTATGTCCCCTTTGGGAGAGGGTGGTGACCTCTTCCCTCCACACTGCCAAAGGGTGGAGGTGGAGCAAACTCGTTCTCTCCGAGGTAAAAAAAAAAAAACAAATTGGATGGATTTTTAAGCTCTTGCTATGCTGCACCCCTCCAGGACCCACTCGAGCAAAACAGGTGCCTGTGGCCCCTAGGTCGGGTATGCAGGTTCACACACTGGGTGGGATCCCGTCAAAGCCAAGAATTTTCCTGACAGACCTAGGCTCACTAGAGCTCTCCTCCAGAGGAAAGGGGACAGAAAAGACGTGTGTGTGGAGGTGGCTCTGCCTTTCCAGGTCCCAATCTCAGGGATAACTGCCCCTAAGAAAGGAACTGCTGCTGCTGCTGCTGCTAAGTTGCTTCAGTCGTGTTCGACTCTGTGCGACGCCATAGACGGTAGCCCACTAGGCCCCCGTCCCTGGGATTCTCCAGGCAAGAACAGTAAGTGGGTTGCCATTGCCTTCTCCAATGCATGAAAGTGAAAATGAAAGTGCAGTCGCTCAGTCGCGTCCGACCCTCAGCGACCCACGGACTGCAGCCTACCAGGCTTCTCCGTCCATAGGATTTTCTGAAAGGAACTGCAAGAAGCGCTTTTCCAGGAGGCTGGGAAAGGGAGTTCGCAGGATGTGGGGAAAGAGAGCCTCCTTCGAGGAAGAATAGGCGGCCACTTGTTTTGTGTTGCAAACCTCTATTTGGAAGGAACAGGTTAGCTTATACAAAGGGAGACCTCCAGATCTGCTCAGAGGACCAAAGTTGCAGAGGCAGGTCGGTGTATTTCCCTTCACTTTGCGATCCTTGCAAAGACATTCCTTGCTGATAGATGATTCAGCAAGGGCCTTTGAGACTGTTGTTTTCTTTCCTAGGTTCAAAGATTCCTTCAGTTCCTAATATAGATATCCTAGAAATTATCTGACATCCGTGAAAATCTGATATGTCCTGGTCAAATGCTGTCAGTTATAATTCCAGTTATCATATTAAAGCATTTCAAGTCGCAGCAGTGACCAGATTACATTGTCAATTTCTATTTAATCAGGTTTTAACCATGTCCTCTATGGTTTCACACTGATGCCTTTGCAGAAATACTGCTACTTCAAGATATATGGAATATACTTTTTTTAAGCTTACCGATAATTTGTTTGTTTGTTTGTTTGTCTTCTGGTAAGCTGGTACCAGATGGAATTTAGTCTCCTCTCTAGGTTAAGAGAACAAAGTTTTCTTAGAATGCAATTTTTGATAACAGACTATGGATTTCTTTACCTTTCATTGATTTATAATTGTTTTCATCATCTGTTTTTTTACTTCGGTAAAGTAAATAAGCCTTATTTAAGATTTTGGTACATGTAGGATGGACTAAGCTTTCCCCACTCTTGCAAGTTCCCTTAACCCTTCAGATTCTTCTCGTGGGACAAAGATCTCACTTTCCTCCAGAGGGACAATCCAAGCTTTTTATTAGTTGATCTGCCCCTGACATCAGAGTCCATTTGAGCACGAGTTGGCCTATAATTTAGGCATGAAACTATGACTACATAAAGAAAAGGTGACTTTATGATTCAGGGATGGCCATGATATGCCTTGCACTTCAGAGAAAATGGGTTAAAATGATTTTTTTTTCTTCAAAACTGCACAGCCAGTTCTTTCAGCATATGCAATTGAAAACATCTAGTCATTAGGTCAGTTTTCATTCCAATCCCAAAGAAAGGCAATGACAAAGAATATTCAAGCTGCTGCACAATTGCACTCATCTCACACACTAGTAAAGTAATGCTCAAAATTCTCCAAGTTCACATGAACTGTGAACTTCCAAATGTTCAAGAGGGATTTAAAACATGCAGAGAAACCAGAGATCAAACTGCCAACATCCACTGGATCATTGAAAAAGCAAGAGAGTTCCAGAAAAAAAGACATCTATTTCTGCTTTATTGACTATGCCAAAGCCTTTGACTGTGTGGATCACAATAAACTGGGAAAAATTCTGAAAGAGATGGGAATACCAGACCACCTGACCTGTCTCTTGAGAAACCTGTATGCAGGTCAGGAAGAAACAGTTCGAACTGGACATGGAACAACAGACTGGTTCTAACTAGGAAAAGGAATATGTCAAGGCTCTATATTGTCACCCTGCTTTATTTAACTTATATGCAAACTACATCATGAGAAACACTGGGCTGGAGGAAGCACATGCTGGAATCCAGATTGCTGGGAGAAATATCAATAATCTCAGATATGCAGATGACACCACCCTTATGGCAGAAAGTGAAGAAGAACTAAAGAGTCTCCAGATGAAAGTGAAAGAGGAGAGTGAAAAAGTTAGCTTAAAGCTCAGCATTCAGAAAACTAAAATCATTGCATCCAGTCTCATCACTTCATGGCAAATAGATGGGAAAACAGAGGTCAGGAGTTCCAGAGGTCAAGTGTGATTAGCCTCGAGACACCTCAGTGGAAACGGGCCTCATCTCGCCTGCAGGGGAGAACCTCCTGGATTTTACCGAGTTGCGGCAGGTGCTCTTGACTTACGACGGGGACCTCATGGACCCACTCTGGTGACCTCAGGAAAGGCCAGTCCCCATGCGAGTTGCTAGAGGGTCTGTCGCTGTTCCTCTCCCGTCGATGCCAGGGCCTAAGACCTTCTGTGGAGTCGGGGCCGGAACCTGAGGATTCCTCTCCAGGGCTGACATGCATCTTGGGGTATTTCTGGATTCTCCCAGGGGAGTCAGTTCTCGTGTCGAGTAGGGGCATGCACGTGCGCTTTCCTCCCTTGCTGTAGCAGCAGTGTCACGCTTCCCGTCGCGTGGATCAAGGGATCTGTGGCTTTCCCTCGAGGCTGTCCCACGAGGCTTTCCCACAGGGCTGTCCCACGTGTCACCGTGGTGTGAGTCGATCCTCGGCATGAAAGTCGAGGCAGTGCTGGGAAAACAGGTTTCCCTGGAATGGACTGAGACATCTGGGGGACTCGTTGAATGGTGGCACGACCCTGGAGTTCCTCTCGCCTTTCCTATGGAGAGCGCCTCCACTTGAGATGCGTCGGGAACGCCGGGAATTTTTTCCCGACCACGCAGGGAAAGGATCCCTCCTCTCGAGCTAGGAGGCAGAAACGGGGCCCCTCTGGATGAGGGCGGGGCACTCGTGCTTCCTCTCGAGTGGAGACGGGTATGTCGGGGAACTTCTTGAGTTGCAGCAAGGTTGTGAAAGACCCTTGGAAGTTCCAGAGGTTAGATGTGATTAGCCTCGAGACGCCTCAGCGGAAATGGGCCTCATCTCGCCTGGAGGGGAGAACCTCCTGGATTTTCTCGAGTTGCGGCAGGTGCTCTCGACTTACGACGGGGACCTCAGGACCAGACTGGTGGCTTCAAGAAAGGCCAGTCCCCATGTGCGTTGCTCGGGGCCTCTTGGGATTACTCTCCTGTCGATGCCGGGGCCTAAGACCTTGTGTGGAGTCGGTGACGGAACCTGAGGATTCCTCTCCAGTGCTGACATGGATCTTGGGGTACTTCTGGAGTCTCCCAGGGGAGTCAGTCCTCGTCTCGAGTGGGGGCATGCACGTGCGCTTTCCTCCCGAGCTGTAGCAGCAGTGTCACGCTTCCCTTTGCGTGGATCATGCGATCTGTGGCTTTCCCTCGAGGCTTTCCCATGAGGCTTTCCCACGAGGCTTTCCCACAGGGCTGTCCCACGTGCCACCGTGGTGTGAGTCAATCCTCGGCTTGAAAGTCGAGGCAGTGCAAGGAAAACAGGTTTCCCTCGAATGGACTGAGACATCTGGGGGACTCTGGGAAAGGTGGCACGACCCTGGAGTTCCTCTCGCCCTCCTGTGGAGAGCGCCTCCTCTTGAAATGCGACGGGAACGCGGGAATTCTTTCCCGTCCACGCAGGGAAAGGATTCCTCCTCTCGAGCTAGGAGGCGGAAACGGGGCTCCTCTGGATGTGGGCAGAACTCTCGTGCTTCCTCTCGAGTGACACGGGTATGTCGGGGAATTTCCTGAGTTGCAGCAAGGGTGTGAAGGACCCTTTGGAAGTTCCAGAGGTTAGGTGTGATTAGCCTCGAGACGCCTCAGCGGAAATGGGCCTCATCTCACCTGGACGGAGAACCTCCTGGATTTTCTCGAGTTGCGGCAGGTGCCTCGACTTATGACGGGAACCTCAGGGACCCTCTGGTGGCCTCAGGAAAGGCCAGTCCCCATGCGAGTTGCTCGGGGCCTCTTGGATTCCTCTCCCTTCGATGCCAGGGCCTAAGACCTTGTGTGGAGTCGGTACCGAAACCTGAGGATTCGTCTCCAGTGCTGACATGGATCTTGGGGTACTTCTGCAGTCTCCCCAGGGGAGTCAGTCCTTGTCTCGAGTGGGGGCATGCACGTGCGCTTTCCTCCCGAGCTGTAGCAGCAGTTTCGCGCTTCCCCTGGCGTGGATCAAGGGATCTGTGGCTTTCCCTCGAGGCTTTCCCTTGAGGTTTTCCCACGAGGCTTTCCACTTTCCCAGGGCTGTCCCACGTGCCACCGTGGTGTGAGTCAATCCTCCTCTTGAAAGTCGAGGCAGTGCAGGGAAAACAGGTTTCCCTGGAATGGACTGAGATATCTGGGGGTCTCTGGGAATGGTGGCATGACCCTGGAAATCCTCTCGCCTTTCCTGTGGAGAGCGCCTCCGCTTGAGATGCGACGGGAACGCAGGGAATTCTATCCCGACCTCGCAGGGAAAGGATCCCTCCTCTCGAGCTAGGAGGTGGAAACGGGGCTCCTCAGGATGTGGGGGGAACTCTCGTGCTTCCTCTCGAGTGGAGACTGGTATGTCGGGGAACTTCTTGAGTTGCAGCAGGGTGTGAAGGACCTTCTGGAGTCTCTCCAGGGGAGTCAGTCCTCGTCTCGAGTGGGGGCACGCACGTGCGCTTTCCTCCCGAGCTGTAGCAGCAGTGGCGCTCTTCCCTTCGCGTGGATCAAGGGATCTGTGGCTTTCAATTGAGGCTTTCCCACGAGCCTTTCCCAGGAGGCTTTCTCACAGGGCTCTCCACCTGCCACCGTGGTATGAGTCGATCCTCGGCTGGAAAGTCGAGGCAGTGCACGGAAAACAGGTTTCCCTGGAATGGACTGAGACATCTGGGGGACTCTGGGAATGGTGGCACGACCCTGGAGTTCCTCTCGCCTTTCCTGTGGAGAGCGCCTCCTCTTGAGATGCGACGGGAACGCGGGAATTCTTTCCCCACGCAGGGAAAGGATCCCTCCTCTCGAGCTAGAAGCCGGAAACGGGGCTACTCTGGATGTGGGCAGAACTCTCGTGCTTCCACTCGAGTGGAGACGGGTATGTCGGGGAACTTCTTGATTTGCAGCAAGGGTGTGGATGACTCTTTGGAAGTTCTAAAGGTTAGGTGTGATTAGCCTCGAGACGCCTCAGCGGAAATGGGCCTCATTTCGCCTAGACGGGGGAACCTCCTGGATTTTCTCGAGTTGCAGCAGGTGCTCTCGACTTATGTCGGGGACCTCAGGGACCTGCTCTGGTGGCCTCAGGAAAGGCCAGTCCCAAGCAAGTTGCTCGGGGCCTCTAGAGATTCCTCTCCCGTCGATGCCGGGGCCTAAGATCTTGTGTGGAGTCGGTGCCAGAAACGGAGCATTCCTCTCCAGTGCTGACATGGATCTTGGGGTACTTCTGGAGTCTCCCCAGGGGAGTCAGTCCTCGTCTGGAAGTGGGGCATGCACGTGCGCTTTCGTCCGAGCTGTAGCAGCAGTGTCGCGCTTCCCTTCCCGTGGATCAAGGGATCTGTGGCTGTCCCTCGAGGCTTTCCCACGAAACTTTTCCCACGAGGCTTTCCCACGAGGTTATCCCACAGGGCTGTCCACGTGCCACCGTGGTGTGAGTTGATCCTCGACTTGAAAGTCGAGGCAGTGCAGGGAAATCAGGTTTCCCTGGAATGGACGGAGACATCTGGTGTCTCTGGGAATGATGGCAAGACCCTGGAGTTCCTCTCGCCTTCCTGTGGAGAGCGCCTCCTCTTGAGATGCGACGGGAACGCCGGGAATTCTTTCCCGAACACGCAGCGAAAGGATGCCTCCTCTCGAGGTAGGAGGCGGAAACGGGGCTCCTTTGGATGTGGGCGGGACTCTCATGCTTCCTCTCGAGTGGAGACGGGTATGTCGGGGAACTTCTTGTGTTGCATCAAGGGTGTAAAGGACCCTTTGGAAGTTCCAGAGGTTAGGTGTGATTTGCCTGGAGACGCCTCAGCGGAAATGGGCCTCATCTCGCTGGAGGGGAGAACCTCCTGGATTTTCTCGATTTGCGGCAGGTGCTCTCGACTTTCCACGGGGACCTCAGGGACCCGCTCTGGTGGCCTCAGGAAAGGCCAGTCCCCATGCGAGTTGCTCAAGGGCCTCCCGGGATTCCGCACCCGTTGATGCCAGGGCATAAGACCTTGTGTGGAGTTAGCACCGGAACCTGAGGATTCCTCTCCAGTGCTGACATGGATCTTGGGGTACTTCTGGAGTCTCGCCAGGGGCGTCAGTCCTCGTCTTGAGTGGGGGCATGCACGTGCGCTTTCCTCCGGAGTTGTAGCGGCAGTGTCACCCTTCCCTTCGCGTGGAACAAGGGATCTGTGGCTTTCCTCGAGGCTTTCCTTGAGGCTTTCCCACGAGGCTTTCCCACAGGGCTGACCCACGTGCCACCGTGGTGTGAGTCGATCCTCGGTATGAAAGTCGAGGCAGTGCAGGGAAAGCAGGTTTCCCTGGAAAGGACTGAGACATCTGGGGGACTCTGGGAATGGTGGCATGACCGTGGAGTTCCTCTCGCCTTTCCTGTGGAGAGCGCCTCCTCTTGAGATGCGACGGGAACGCCGGGAATTCTTTCCCGAACACGCAGGGAAAGGGTCCCTCCTCTCGAGCTTGGAGTCGGAAACGGGGCTCCTTTGGATGCGGGGGCGAGATTCTCGTGCTTCCTCTCGATTGGAGACGGGTATGTCGGGAACATCTTGAGTTGCAACAAGGGTGTGAAAGACCCTTTGGAAGTTCCAGATATTAGATGTGATTAGCCTCCAGACCCCTCAGCGGAAATGGGCTTCATCTCGCCTGGAGGGGAGAACCTCCTGGATTTTCTCGAGTTGCGGCAGGTGCTCTCGAATTATAATGGGGACCTCAGGGACCCGCTCTGGTGGCCTCAGGAAAGGCCAGTCCCATGGAGTTGCTCAGGGGCCTCTCGGGATTCCTCTCCCGTCGATGCCGGTGCCTAAGACATTGTGTGGAGTCGGTGCCGGAACCTGAGGATTCCTCTCCAGTGCTGACATGGATCTTCGGGTACTTCTGGAGTCTCCCCAGGGGAGTCAGTCCTCGTTTCGAGTGGGGGCATGCACGTGCGCTTTCCTCCGAGCTGTAGCAGCAGTGTCACACTTCCCTTCGCGTGGATCAAGGGATCTGTGGCTTTCCCTAGAGGCTTTCCCACGAGGCTTTCCCACAGGGCTGTCCCACGTGCCACCGTGGTGTGAGTCGATCCTCGGCTTGAAAGTCGAGGCAGTGCAGGGAAAACTGGTTTCCCTTGAATGGACTGAGACATCTGGGGACTCTGGGAATGGTGGCACGACCCTGGAGTTCCTCTCGCCTTTCCTGTGGAGAGCGCCTCCTCTTGAGATGCGACGGGAACGCCGGGAATTCTTTCCCGAACACGCAGGGAAAGGATCCCTCCTCTTGAGCTAGGAGCCGGAAACGGGGCTCCTCTGGATGTGGGCGGGACTCTCGTGCTTCCTCTCCAGTGGAGACGGGTATGTCGGGGAACATCTTGAGTTGCAGCAAGGGTGTGAAGGACCCTTTGGAAGTCCCAGATGTTAGATGTGATTAGCCTCGGGACCCGCGGAAAATGGGCCTCATCTCGCCTGGAGGGAAGAACCTCCTGGATATTCTCGAGTTGGGGCAGGTGCTCTCGTATTATAATGGGGACCTCAGGGACCCGCTCTGGTGGCCTCAGGAAAGGCCAGTCCCCATGGGAGTTGCACGGGGCCTCTCGGGATTACTCTCCCGTCGATGCCGGGGCCTAAGACCTTGTGTGGAGTCGTTGCCGAAACCTGAGGATTCCTCCCAGTGCTGACATGGATCTTTGGGGTACTTCTGGAGTCTCCACAGGGGAGTCAGTCCTCGTGTCGAGTGGGGGCATGCACGTGCGCTTTCCCCGAGCTGTAGCAGCAGTGTCGCGCTTACCTTCCCGTGATCAAGGGATCTGTGGCTTTCCCTCGAGGCTTTACCACTAGGCTTTCCCACAGGGATGTCCCACGTGCCACCGTGGTGTGAGTCGATCCTCGGCTTGAACGTCGAGGCAGTGCAGGGAAAACAGTTTTCCCTGGAATGGACTGAGACATCTGGGGACTCTGGAATGGTGGCACGACCCTGGAGTCCTCTGCCTTTCCTGTGGAGAGCACCTCCTCTTGAGTTGCGACGGAAACCCTTCGAATTCTTTCCCGACGCGCAGGGAAAGGAACTCTCCTCTCGAGCTAGGAGGGGGAAACCGGGTTCCTCTGGATGTGGGCGGACTCGTGCTTCCTCTCGAGTGGAAACGGGTATGTCGGGGAACTTCTTGATTTGCAGCAAGGGTGTGAAGGACCCTTTGGAAGTTCAGGTGTTGGATGTGTTTAGCCTCGAGACGCCTCAGCGGAAATGGGCCTCATCTCGCCTGGAGGGTAGAACCTCCTGGATTTTTTCGATTTGTTGCAGGTGCTCTCGACTTACGATGGGACCTCAGGGACCCGCTCTGGTGGCCTCAGGAAAGGCCAGTCCCATGCAAGTTGCTCGGGCCTCTCGGGATTCCTCTCCCGTCGATACTGGGGCCTAAGATCTAGTGTGGATTCGGTGCCGGAACCTGAGCATTCCTCTCCAGTGCTGACATGGATCTTGGGGTACTTCTGGAGTC
>NW_017216534.1:0-23314 GCF_001704415.2 Capra hircus
ACTCGACAGGAAACACGCAGTCCCGCCCACATCCAGAGGAGCCCTTTCCCCCTCCTGACATCGAGAGGAGGCGTCATCTTCCCTGGCCGTGATCGGGAATAACATTCCGGCTTTCCCGTCGCATCTCAAGGAGGCCTCCTCCACAGGAAAGCCGACGAGAGGAACTCCAGGGTCGTGCACCATTCCCAAGAGTCCCCCACGATGCCTCAGTCCATTCCAGGAGAAAAACCTGTTTTCTGCACTGTTTCTCGACTTTCAAGCCAAGGATCGACTTCACACCACGGTGGCTCGTGACACCTCTGTAGGGAAAGCCTCGTGAAAACGCCTTCCTGGGAAGAGCCTCGAGGAAAAACCACAAATCCCTTGATCACGCGAGGGAAGTGTGACACTTGCTGGGCTACAGGCTCGGGAGGAAATCGAACGTGCAATGCCCCCACTCGAGACGAGGACTGTCTCTACCCTGGGGAGACTCCAGAAGTACCCCAAGATCCTGTCAGCACTGGAGAGGAATTCCTCCAGGATCTGCAACGAACTACGACTCCACACAACGGTCTAACGGCCCGGCATCGACCGCTAGAGAGGGAATCCCGATGGAGGCCCCGAGTAACTGCATGGGGACGACCTTTCCTGAGCAACCAGGGCGGGTCCCTGAGGTCCCCGTCGTAAGTGCCGAGAGCACCTTGCCGCAACTCGAGAAAACCAGGAGTTTCCCCTCAGGAGAGATGGAAGCCCATTTCCGCTGAGGCGTCTGGGCAGCTAACACATCTGACAACTGCGAACTTCAAAGGCGTCCTTCACACCCTTGTCAACTCCAAGAAGTTCCCCACAAACCCAGTCCTCAACTGCGAGAGGAAGCACGAGAGTCCCGCCCACATCCATGAAGGAGCCCCGTTTCCGCCCTCCAAGATTCGAGAGGAGGATCCTTTCCCTGCTGGTGGGGAAAGAATTCCCGGCGTTTCCGTCGCATCTCAAGAGGAAGGCGTTCTATACAGGGAAAGGCGAGAGAAACTCCAGGCGCTCCTGGCCACCATCCCAGAGTTCCCGAGATGTCTCAGTCCATTCTGGGAAAACCTGTTTTCCCTTCACTGCCTCCACTTTCAAGCGAGGGATCGACGTCACACCACGGTGGCACGTGGAAAGCCCGTGTGGGAAAGCCTCGTGGGAAAGCCTCGAGGAAAAGCGACAGAACATGATGCGGGAAGGGAACGCGCAACACTGCTTGCTACAATAGGGATGAAAGCGCACGTGCATTGTTCCCCCCACTCGAGACGAGACTGACTCCGCTGGGGAGACTCCAGAAGATACCCCAAGATCCATGTCAGCACCTGGAAAGGAAACTCAGTTCCCGGCACCGACTCCAAGCAAGTCTTAGGCCCTGCATCGACGGGATTGGAATCCGTGAGGCCCCCGAGCACTCGCATGGCGGACGGCCGTTTCCTGAGGCACCAGAGCGGCCGTCCTTCTGAGTCCCCGTCGTAAGTCGAGAGCACCTGCCGCAACTCCGAAGAAATCCAGGAGGTTCTCCCCTCCAGGTGAGATGAGGCCCATTCCGCTGAGGCCGTCTCGAGGCTAATCACACCTAACCTCTGGAACTTCCAAAGGGTCCTTTCAACCCTTGCTGCAACTCAAGAAGTTCCCCGACATACCCGTCTCCACTCGAGAGGAAGCTCGAGAGTCCCGCCCACATCCAGAGGAGCCCCAGTTTCCGCCTCCTAGCTCGAGAGGAGGGATCCTTTCCCTGCGTGATCGGGGAAAGAATTCCCCGCGTTCCCGTCGCATTCTCAAGAGGAGCGCTCTCCACAGGAAAGGCGAGAGGAACTCCTAGGTTGTGCCACCATTCCCAGAGTCCCCCAGATGTCTCAGTCCATTCCAGGGAAACCTGTTTTCCCTGCACTGCCTCGACTTTCAAGCCGAGGATCGACTCACACCACGGTGGCACGTGGGACAGCCCTGTGGGAAAACTTCGTGGAAAGCCTCCTGTGAAAGCCTCAAGGGAAAGCCACAGATCCCTTGATCCACGCGAAGGGAAGCGTGACACTGCTGCTACAGCTTCGGGAGGAAAATCGCACGTGCATGCCCCTACTCGAGACGAGGACTGCTCCCCTGGGGAGACTCCAGAAGTACCCCAAGATCCATGTCAGCACTGGAGAGGAAATCCTCAGGTTCTGGCACCGACTCCACACAAGGTCTTAGGCCCCGCATCGACGGGAGAGGAATCCCCAGAAGGCGCCCGAGCAACTCGCATGGGGACTGGCCTTTCCTGAGGTACCAGAGGCGGTCCCTGAGGTCCCCGTCGTAAGTCGGAGGCACCTGCCGCAACTCGAGAAAATCAAGGAGGTTCTCCCTCCAGGCGAGATGAGGCCCATTTCCGCTGAGGCGTCTCGAGGCTAATCACATCTAAACTCTGGAACTTCCAAAGGGTCCTTCACACCCCTTGCTGCAACTCAAAAAGTTCCCCGACATACCCGTCTCCACTCGAGAGGAAGCACGAGAGTCCCGCCCACATCCAGAAGGAGCCCCCGTTTCCGACTCCTAGCTCGAGCAGGAGGATCCTTTCCCTGCGTGTCGGGAAAGAATTCCCGGTGTTCCCGTCGCATCTCAAGAGGAGGCGCTCTCCACAGGAAAGGCGAGAGGAACTCCAGGGTCGTGCCACCATTCCCAGAGTACCCCAGATATCTCAGTCCATTCCAGGGAAACCTTTTTTCCCTGCACTGCCTCGACTTTCAAGCCGAGGATCGACTCACACCACCGGTGGCACGTGGGACAGCCCTGTGGGAAAGCCTCGTGGGAAGCCTCGTGGGAATGCCTCGAGGGAAAGCCACAGATCCCTTGATCCACGCGAAGGGAAGCGCGACACTGCTGCTACAGCTCGGGAGGAAAGAGCACGTGCATGCCTCCACTCGAGACGAGGACTGACTCCCCTGGGGAGACTCCAGAAGTACCCCAAGATCCATGTCAGCACTGGAGAGGAATCCTCAGGTTCCGGCACCGACTCCACAACTAGGTCTTAGGCCCCAGCATCGACGGGAGAGGAATCCCGAGAGGCCCCCGAGCAACTCGCATGGGACTGGCTTTCCTGAGGCCACCAGAGGCGGGTCCCTGAGGTCCCCGTCGTAAGTCGAGAGCACCTGCCGCAACTCGAGAAAATCCAGGAGGTTCTCCCCTCCAGCGAGATGAGGCCCATTTCCTGCTGAGGCGTCTCGAGGCTAATCACACCTAACCTCTGGAACTTCCAAAGGGTCCTTCACACCCTTGCTGCAACTCAAGAAGTTTCCCCGACATACCCGTCTCCACTCGAGAGGAAGCTACGAGAGTCCCGCCCACATCCAGAGGAGCCCCGTTTCCGCCTCCTAGCTCGAGAGGAGGGATCCTTTCCCTCGTGGTCGGGAAAGAATTCCCGGTGTTCCCGTCGCATCTCAAGAGGAGGCGCTCTCCAACAGGAAAGGCGAGAGAACTCCAGGGTCGTGCCACCATTCCCAGAGTCCCCAGATGTCTCAGTCCATTCCAGGGAAAACCTGTTTTCCCTGCACTGCCTCGACTTTCAAGCGAGGATCGACTCACACCACGGTGGCACGTGGGACAGCCCTCGTACAGCCCTGGGAAAGCCTCGTGGGAAAGCCTCGACGGAAAGCCACAGATCCTTGATCCACGCGAAGGAAAGCGCTGACACTGCTGCTACAGCTTGGGAGGAAATCGCACGTGCATACCCCCACTCGAGACGAGGACTGACTCCCCTGTGGGAGACTCAGAAGGTACCCCAAGATCCATGTCAGCACTGGAGAGGAATCCTCAGGTTCCTGGCACCGACTCCACAGCAAGGTCTTAGGCCCCGGCATCGACGGGAGAGGAATCCCGAGAGGCCCCGAGCAACTCGCATGGGGACTGGCCTTTCCTGAGGCCACCAGAGCGGGTCCCTGAGGTCCCCGTCCTAAGTCGAGAGCACCTGCCGCAACTCGAGAAAATCCAGGAGGTTCTCCCTCCAGGCGAGATGAGGCCCATTTCCGCTGAGGCGTCTCGAGGCTAATCACACCTAAACCTCTGGGAACTTCCAAAGGGTCCTTCACACCCTTGCTGCAACTCAAGAAGTTCCCCGACATACCCGTCTCCACTCGAGAGGAAGCTACGAGAGTCCCGCCCACATCCAGAGGAGCCCGTTTCCGCCTCCTAGCTCGAGAGGAGGGATCCTTTCCCTGCGTGGTCGGGAAAGAATTCCCCGCGTTCCCGTCGCATCTCAAGAGGAGGCGCTCTCACAGGAAAGGTCGAGAGGAACTCCAGGGTCGTGCCACCATTCCCAGAGTACCCCAGATGTCTCAGTCCATTCCAGGGAAAACCTGTTTTCCCTGCACTGCCTCGACTTTCAAGCCGAGGATCGACTCACAGCCACGGTGGCACGTGGGACAGCCCTGTGGGAAAGCCTCGTGGAAAGCCTCATGGGAAAGCCTCGAGGGAAAGCCACTGATCCCTTGATCCACTCGACGGGAAGAATGACACTGCTGCTACAGCTCGGAAGGAAAGCGCTACTTGCAATGCCCCACTCGAGATGAGGACTGACTCCCCTGGGGAGACTCCCAGAAGTACCCCAAGATCCATGTCAGCACTGGAGAGGAATCCTCAGGTTCCGGCACCGACTCCACACATCGTCTTAGGCCCCGGCATCGACGGGACAGGAATCCCGAGAGGCCCCCGAGCAACTCGCATGGGGACTGGGCTTTCCTGAGGCCACCAGAGCGGGTCCCTGAGGTCCCCGTCGTAAGTCGAGAGCACCTGCCGGAACTCGAGAAAATCCAGGAGGTTCTCCCCTCCAGGAGAGATGAGGCTCATTTGCGCTGAGGCCTCTGGAGGCTAATCACACCTAACCTCTGGAACTTCCAAAGGGTCCTTCACACCCTTGCTGCAACTCAAGAAGTTCCGCGACATACCCGTCTCCACTCAGATAGGAAGCGCGTGAGTCCCGCCCACATCCAGAGGAGCCCCGTTTCCGCCTCCTAGCTCGAGAGGAGGGATCCTTTCCCTGCGTCGTGGGGAAAGAATTCCCCGCGTTGCCGTCGCATCTCAAGAGGAGGCGCTCTCCACAGGAAAGGCGAGAGGAACTCCAGGGTCGTGCCACCATTCCCAGAGTCCCCCAGATGTCTCAGTCCATTCCAGGGAAACCTGTTTTCCCTGCACTGCCTCTACTTTCAAGCCGAGGATCGACTCACACCACGGTGGCACGTGGGACAGCCCTGTGGGAAAACATTCTGGGAAAGCCTCCAGGGAAAGCCTCAAGGGAAAGCCACAGATCCCTTGATCCACGAGAAGGGAAGCGTGACACTGCTGCTACAGCTCGGGAAGGAAAGCGCAGGTGCATGCCCCCACTCGAGACGAGGTACTGACTTCCCTGGGGAGACTCCAGAAGTACCCCAAGATCCATGTCAGCACTGGAGAGGAACCTCAGGTTCTGGCACCGACTCCACACAAGTTCTTAGGCCCCGGCATCGACGGGAGAGGAATCCCGGAGAGGCCCCCGAGCAACTCGCATGGGGACTGGCCTTTCCTGAGGCCACCAGAGCGGGTCCCTGAGATCCCCGACGTAAGACGAGAGCACCTGTCGCAACTCGAGAAAATCCAAGAGGTTCTCCCCTCCATGGCGAGATGAGGCCCATTTCCGCTGAGGCGTCTTGAGGCTAATCACATCTAACATCTGGAACTTACCAAAGGGTCCCTCACACCCTTGCTGCAACTCAAGAAGTTCCCCGACATACCCGTCTCCATTCGAGAGGAAGCACGAGAGTCCCGCCCACAAACAGAGGAGCCCCATTTCCGTCTCCTATGCTCGAGAGGAGGAATCCTTTCCCTGCGTGGGGGAAAGAATTCCCCGTGTTCCCATTGCATCTCAAGAAGCAGGCGCTCTCCACAGGAAAGGCGAGAGGAACACCAGGGTCGTGCCACCATTCCCAGAGACCCCAGAATTCTCAGTCCATTTCAGGGAAACCTGTTTTCCCTGCACTGCCTCGACTTTCAAGCCGAGGATCGACTCACACCACGGTGGCACGTGGGACAGCCCTGTGGGAAAGCCTCGTGGGAAAGCCTCGTGGGAAAGCCTCGAGTGAAAGCCACAGATCCCTTGATCCACGCGAAGGTAAGTTCGACACTGCTGCTACAGCTCGGGAGGAAAGCGAACGTGCAGGCCCCCACTCGAGATGAGGACTGACTCCCTTGGGGAGACTCCAGAAGTACCCCAAGATCCATGTCAGCACTAGGAGAGGAATGCCTCAGGTTCCGGCAGCGACTCCACACAAGATCTTAGGCCCCGGCATCGACGGGAGAGGAATCCCGAGAGGCCCCCGAGCAACTCGAATGGGGACTGGCCATTTCTTGAGGCCACCAGAGCGGGTCCCTGAGGTCCCCGTCGTAAGTCGAGAGTGCCTGCCACAACTAGAGAAACTCCAGGAGGTTCTCCCCTCCAGGCGAGATGAGGCCCATTTCCGCTGAGGCGACTTGAGGCTAATCACATCTAACATCTGGAACTTCCAAAGGGTCTTTCACACCCTTGCTGCAACTCAAGAAGTTCCCCGACATAGCCATTTCCACTCGAGAGGAAACACGCGAGTCCCGCCCACATCCAGAGGAGCCCCGTTTCCGCCTCCTGGCTCGAGAGGAGGGATCCTTTCCCTGCGTGATCGGGAATAGAATTCCCGGCTTTCCCGTCGCATCTCAAGAGGAGGCGCTCTCCACAGGAAAGGAGAGAGGAACTCCAGGGTCGTGCCACCATTCCCAGAGTCCCCCAGATGCCTCAGTCCATTCCAGGGAAACCTGTTTTCCCTGCACTGTCTCGACTTTCAAGCCGAGGATCGACTCACACCACGGTGGCTCGTGGGACAGCCCTGTAGGAAAGCCTCGTGGAAAAGCCTCCTGGGAAAGCCTCGAGGGAAAAGCCACAGATCCCTTGATCCACGCGAAGGGAAGGTGACACTGCTGCTACAGCTCGGGAGGAAATCGCACGTGCATGCCCCCACTCGAGACGAGGACTGACTCCCTGGGGAGACTCCAGAAGTACCCCAAGATCCATGTCAGCACTGGAGAGGAATCCTCAGGTTCCTGGCACCGACTCCACACAAGGTCTTAGGCCCCGGCATCGACGGGAGAGGAATCCCGAGAGGCCCCCGAGCAACTCGCATGGGGACTGGCCTTTCCTGAGGCCACCAGAGCGGGTCCCTGAGGTCCCCGTCGTAAGTCGGAGAGCACCTGCCGCAACTCGAGAAAATCCAGGAGGTTCTCCCCTCCAGGCGAGATGAGGCCCATTTCCGCTGAGGCGTCTGGAGGCTAATCACATCCTAACATCTGGAACTTCCAAAGGGTCCTTCACACCCTTGCTGCAACTCAAGAAGTTCCCCGACATAACCCAGTCTCCACTCGAGAGGAAGCACGAGAGTCCCGCCCACATCCAGAGGAGCCCCGTTTCCGCCTCCTAGCTCGAGAGGAGGGATCCTTTCCCTGCGTGGTGGGGAAAGAATTCCCGGCGTTCCCGTCGCATCTCAAGAGGAGGCGCTCTCCACAGGAAAGGCGAGAGGAACTCCAGGGTCGTGCCACCATTCCCAGAGTCCCCAGATGTCTCAGTCCATTCTCAGGGAAACCTGTTTTCCCTGCACTGCCTCGACTTTCAAGCCGAGGATCGACTCACACCACGGTGGCACGTGGGACAGCCCTGTGGGAAAGCCTCGTGGGAAAGCCTCGTGGGAAAGCCTCGAGGAAAGCCACAGATCCCTTGATCCACGCGAAGGGAAGCGTCGACACTGCTGCTACAGCTCGGGAGGAAAGCGCACGTGCATGCCCCCACTCGAGACGAGGACTGACTCCCTGGGGAGACTCCAGAAGTACCCCAAGATCCATGTCAGCACTGGAGAGGAATCCTCAGGTTCCGGCACCGACTCCACACAAGGTCTTAGGCCCGGCATCGACGGGAGAGGAATCCCGAGAGGCCCCCGAGCAACTCGCATGGGGACTGGCCTTTCCTGAGGCCACCAGAGCGGGTCCCTGAGGTCCCCGTCGTAAGTCGAGAGCACCTGCCGCAACTCGAGAAAATCCAGGAGGTTCTCCCCTCCAGGCGAGATGAGGCCCATTTCCGCTGAGGCGTCTCGAGGCTAATCACACCTAACACTCTGGAACTTCCAAAGGGTCCTTCACACCCTTGCTGCAACTCAAGAAGTTCCCCGACATACCCGTCTCCACTCGAGAGGAAGCACGAGAGTCCCGCCCACATCCAGAGGAGCCCCGTTTCCGCCTCCTAGCTCGAGAGGAGGGATCCTTTCCCTGCGTGGTCGGGAAAGAATTCCCGGCGTTCCCGTCGCATCTCAAGAGGAGGCGCTCTCCACAGGAAAGGCGAGAGGAACTCCAGGGTCGTGCCACCATTCCCAGAGTCCCCCAGATGTCTCAGTCCATTCCAGGGAAACCTGTTTTCCCTGCACTGCCTCGACTTTCAAGCCGAGGATCGACTCACACCACGGTGGCACGTGGGACAGCCCTGTGGGAAAGCCTCGTGGGAAAGCCTCCTGTGGAAAGCCTCGAGGGAAAGCCACAGATCCCTTGATCCACGCGAAGGGAAGCGTGACACTGCTGCTACAGCTCGGGAGGAAATCGCACGTGCATGCCCCCACTCGAGACGAGGACTGACTCCCCTGGGGAGACTCCAGAAGTACCCCAAGATCCATGTCAGCACTGGAGAGGAATCCTCAGGTTCTGGCACCGACTCCACACAAGGTCTTAGGCCCCGGCATCGACGGGAGAGGAATCCCGAGAGGCCCCGAGCAACTCGCATGGGGACTGGCCTTTCCTGAGGCCACCAGAGCGGGTCCCTGAGGTCCCCGTCGTAAGTCGAGAGCACCTGCCGCAACTCGAGAAAATCCAGGAGGTTCTCCCCTCCAGGCGAGATGAGGCCCATTTCCGCTGAGGCGTCTCGAGGCTAATCACACCTAACACTCTGGAACTTCCAAAGGGTCCTTCACACCCTTGCTGCAACTCAAGAAGTTCCCCGACATACCCGTCTCCACTCGAGAGGAAGCACGAGAGTCCCGCCCACATCCAGAGGAGCCCCGTTTCCGCCTCCTAGCTCGAGAGGAGGGATCCTTTCCCTGCGTGGTCGGGAAAGAATTCCCGGCGTTTCCCGTCGCATCTCAAGAGGAGGCGCTCTCCACAGGAAAGGCGAGAGAACTCCAGGGTCGTGCCACCATTCCCAGAGTCCCCCAGATGTCTCAGTCCATTCCAGGGAAACCTGTTTTCCCTGCACTGCCTCGACTTTCAAGCCGAGGATCGACTCACACCACGGTGGCACGTGGGACAGCCCTGTGGGAAAGCCTCGTGGGAAGCCTCGTGGGAAAGCCTCGAGGGAAAGCCACAGATCCCTTGATCCACGCGAAGGAAGGCGTACACTGCTGCTACAGCTCGGGAGGAAATGCGCAACGTGCATGCCCCCACTCGAGACGAGGACTGACTCCCGCTGGGGAGACTCCAGAAGTACCCCAAGATCCATGTCAGCACTGGAGAGGAATCCTCAGGATTCCGGCACCGACTCCACACAAGGTCTTAGGCCCCGGCATCGACGGGAGAGGAATCCCGAGAGGCCCCCGAGCAACTCGCATGGGGACTGGACCTTTCCTGAGGCCACCAGGGCGGGTCCCTGAGGTCCCGTCGTAAGTCGAGAGCACCTGCCGCAACTCGAGAAAATCCAGGAGGTTCTCCCCTCCAGGCGAGATGAGGCCCATTTCCGCTGAGGCGTCTCGAGGCTAATCACATCTGAACATCTGGAACTTCCAAAGCGTCCTTCACACCCTTGCTGCAACTCAAGAAGTTCCCCGACATACCCGTCTCCACTCGAGAGGAAGCACGAGAGTCCCGCCCACATCCAGAGGAGCCCCGTTTCCGCCTCCTAGCTCGAGAGGAGGGATCCTTTCCCTGCGTGGTGGGAAAGAATTCCCGGTGTTCCCGTCGCATCTCAAGAGGAGGCGCTCTCCACAGGAAAGGCGAGAGGAACTCCAGGGTCGTGCCACCATTCCCAGAGTCCCCCAGATGTCTCAGTCCATTCAGGAAACCTTTTCCCTGCACTGCCTCGACTTTCAAGCCGAGGATCGACTCACACCACGGTGGCACGTGGGACAGCCCTGTGGGAAAGCCTCGTGGGAAAGCCTCGTGGGAAAGCCTCGAGGGAAAGCCACAGATCCCTTGATCCACGCGAAGGGAAAGCGTGACACTGCTGCTACAGCTCGGGAGGAAATCGCACGTGCATGCCCCCACTCGAGACGAGGACTGACTCCCCTGGGGAGACTCCAGAAGTACCCCAAGATTCCATGTCAGCACTGGAGAGGAATCCTCAGGTTCCGGCACCGACTCCACACAAGGTCTTAGGCCCCGGCATCGACGGGAGAGGAAATCCCGAGAGGCCCCGAGCAACTCGCATGGGGACTGGCCTTTCCTGAGGCGACCAGAGCGGGTCCCTGAGGTCCCCGTCAGTAAGTCGAGAGCACCTGCCGCAACTCGAGAAAATCCAGGAGGTTCTCCCCTCCAGGCGAGATGAGGCCCATTTCCGCTGAGGCGTCTCGGAGGCTAATCACAGCTAACCTCTGGAACTTCCAAAGGGTCCTTCACACCCTTGCTGCAACTCAAGAAGTTCCCCGACATACCCGTCTCCACTCGAGAGGAAGCACGAGAGTCCCGCCCACATCCAGAGGAGCCCGGTTTCCGCCTCCTAGCTCGAGATGAGGGATCCTTTCCCTGCGTGGTCGGGAAAGAATTCCCGGCCTTCCCGTCGCATCTCAAGAGGATGCGCTCTCCACAGGAAAGGTCGAGAGGAACTCCATGGTTCGTGCCACCATTCCCAGAGTCCCCCAGATGTCTCAGTCCATTCCAGGGAAACCTGTTTTCCCTGCACTGCCTCGACTTTCAAGCCGAGGATCGACTCACACCACGGTGGCACAGTGGGACAGCCCTGTGGGAAAGCCTCGTGGGAAAGCCTCGAGGGAAAGCCACAGATCCCTTGATCCACGCGAAGGGAAGCGTGACACTGCTTCTACAGCTCGGGAGGAAAGCGCACGTGCATTCCCCCACTCGAGACGGAGGACTGACTCCCCTGGGGAGACTCCAGAAGTACCCCAAGGTCCATGTCAGCACTGGAGAGGAATCCTCAGGTTCCGGCACCGACACCACACATGGTCTTGTGCCCCGTAATCGATGGGAGAATATCCGGAGACACCCCCGAGCAACTCGCATGGGGACAGGCCTTTCCTGAGGCCACCAGAGCGGGTCCCTGAGGTCCCCGTCGTAACTCGAAAGCACCTGCCGCAACTCGAGAGAATCCAGGAGGTTCTCCCGTCCAGGCGAGATGATGCCCATTTCTGTTGAGGCATCTCGAGGCTAATCACACCTAACCTCTGGAACTTCCAGAGGGTCCTTCACACCCTTGCTGCACCTCAAGAAGTTCCCCGACATACTCGTCTCCACTCGAGAGAAAGCACGAGAACCCCGCCGACATCCAGAGGAGCCCCGTTTCCACCTCATAGCTCCGAGAGGGGGATCCTTTCCCTGCGTGGTCGGGACAGAATTCCCGGCGTTCCCGTCGCATCTCAAGAGGAGGCGCTCTCCACTGGAAATTCGAGAGGAATTCCAGGGTCGTGTCACCATTCCCAGAGTCCCCCAGATATCTCCGTCCATTCCAGGGAAACCTGTTTTCCCTGCACTGCCTCGACTTTCAAGCCGAGGATCGACTCACACAACGGTGGCACGTGGGACAGACCAGTGGGAAAGCCTCGTGGGAAAGCCTCGAGGGAAGGCTTCGAGGGAAAGCCACAGATCCCTTGATCCACGCGAAGGGAAACGTGACACTGCCGCTACAGCTCGGGAGGAAATGGCACCTGCATGCCCCCAATGGAGACGAGTACTGACTCCCCTGGGGAGACTCCAGAAGTACCCCAAGATCCATGTCAGCACGGGAGAGGAATCTTAAGGTTCCGGCACCGACTCCACACAAGGTCTTAGGCCCCGCCATCGACGGGAGAGGAATACCCGAGAGGCCCCCGAGCAACTCGCATGGGGACTGGCCTTTTCTGAGGCCACCAGAGCGGGTCTCTGAGGTCCCCGACCTAAGTCGAGAGCACCTGCCGCAACTCGAGAAAATCCAGGAGGTTCTCCCCTCCGGGCGAGATGAGGCCCATTTCCGCTGAGGCGTCTCGAGGCTAATCACATCTTACCTCTGGAACTTCGAAAGCGTCCTTCACACCCTTGTTGCAACCTAAGAAGTTCCCCGACATACCCGTCTCCACTCGAGAGGAAGCACGAGAGTCCCGCCCACATCCAGAGGAGCCCCGTTTCCGACTCCTAGCTCGAGAGGAGGGATCCTTTCCCTGCGTGGTCGGGAAAGAATTCCCGGCGTCCCGTCGCATCTCAAGAGGAGGTGCTCTCCACAGGAAAGGCGAGAGGAACTCCAGGGTCGTGCAACCATTCCCAGAGTCCCCCAGATGTCTCAGTCCATTCCAGGGAAACCTGTTTTCCCTGCCCTGCCTCGACTTTCAAGCCGAGGATCGACTCACACCACGGTGGCACGTGGGACAGCCCTGTGGATAAGACTCGTGGGAAAGCCCTGTGGGAAAGCCTAGTGTGAAAGTCACAGAGGAACTCGAGGGTCGTGCCACCATTCCCAGAGTCCGCCAGAAAATTCCTTGTCGGGAATTTTATTGGCCTTCCGCGTAAACCTAGCTATTCAGCCTTTTTCCTCCAGTTAATCTTCTTACTACCCTATAATTTCTTAATCTAATCTTACATTAATAAATACACAAGACTTTCCACGTCAACGCCGTCCATCCGTCGAATTCCCTGGATGCAGCGTGGCTGGACACCGGCACACTGAGATATCTGGGGGACTCTTGGAATGATGGCACGACACTGGAGTTTCTCTCGCCTTTCCTGTGGAGAGCGCCTCCTCATGAGATGCGACGGGAACACCGGGAATTCTTTCCGGAACATACAGGGAAAGGATACCTGACCGCGAGGTACGAGGCTGAAACGGGGCTCCTCTGGATGTGGTCGGGACTCTTGTTCTTCCTCTCGAGTGGAGAGGGGTATGTCGGGGATCTTCTTGAGTTGCAGCAAGGGTGTGAAGGACCCTTTGGAAGTTCCAGAGGTTAGGTGTGATTAGACTCGAGACGCCTCAGCGGAAATGGGCCTCATCTCGACTGCAGGGGAGAACCTCCTGGGTTTTCTCGAGTTTCAGCAGGTGCTCTCCAGTTACGACCGGGACTTATGTAACCCGCTCTGGTCCGCTCAGGTAATGCCAGTCGACTTGGAGTTGCTAAGGGGCCTCTCGGGATTCCTCTCCGGTCGATGACGGGGCCTAAGACCTTGTTTGGAATCGGTGCCCGAACCTGAGGTTTCCTCTCCAGTGCTGACATGGATCTTGGGGTACTACTGGAGTCTCCACAGGGTAGTCATCTTCATCTCCAATGGGGGCATGCACGTGCGCTTTTCTCCCGAGCATTAGGAGCACAGTCAATTTTCCCGTTGGGTTGATCAAGGGGTTTCTTGTTTTCCCTCGAGGCTTTCCCACGAGGCTTTCCCACGAGGCTTTCCCACAGGGCTGTCCCACGTGCCACCATCGTGTGAGTCAGTCCTCCCCGTGAACGTCGAGGCAGTGAAGGGTAAACAAGTTCCTCTGGAAAGGACTGAGACATCTGGGGGACTCTTGGAATGGTGGAACGACCCTGGAGTTCCTCTCACCTTTCTTGTGGAGCGTGCCTCCTCTTGAGATGCGACAGGTACGACAGGAATTTTTCCCGGCCAATCAGGGAAAGGATCCCTCATCTTGAGCCAGGAGGGGGAATTGGGGCTCCTCTGGATGTGGGTGGTACCCTGGTGATTCCTATGGAGTGGCGACGGGTCTCTCCTGGAACCTCTTGAGTTGCAGCTAGGGTGTGAAGGACCCTTTGGAAGTTCCAGAGGTTAGGTGTGATTAGCGTCGAGACGCCTCAGCGGAAATGGGCCTCATCTCGCCTGGAGGGGAGAACCTCCTGGATTTTCTCTAGTTGCGGCAGGTGCTCTCGACTTACGACGGGGACCTCAGGGACCCGCTCTAGTGGCCTCAGGAAGGGCCAGGAGCCATGCGAGTTCCTCGGGGGCCTCTCAGGATTCCTCTCCCTTTGATGCCGGGGCCTAAGACCTTGTGTGGAGTCGGTGCCGGAACCGGAGGATTCCTCTCCAGTGTGGACATGGATCTTGGGGTACTTCTGGAGTCTCCCCAAGGGAGTTAGTCATCGTCTTGTGTGGGGGCATGAACGTGCGCTTTCCTCCCGAGCTGTAGCAGCAGTGTCACGCTTCCCTTTGCATGGATCAAGGGATCTGTGGCTTTCCCTCGTGGCTTTCCCACGAGGCTTTCCCACAGGGCTGTTTCATGTGCCATCGTGGTGTGAGTCGATCTTCGGCTAGAAATTCGGGGCAGTGCAGGGAAATCAGGTTTCCCTGAAATGGACTGAGACATCTGGGGGACTCTGGGAATGGTGGCACGACCCTGGAGTTCCTCTCGCCTTTCCTGTGGAGAGCGCCTCCTCTTGAGATGCGCCAGGAACGCCAGGAATTCTTTCCTGTCTACGCAGGGAAAGGATCCCTCCTCTCGAGCTAGGAGGCGGAAACGGGGCTCCTCTGGATGTGGGCGGGTCTCTGGTGCTTCCTCTCGTGTGGAGACGGGTATGTCGGGGAACTTCTTGAGTTGCAGCAAGGGTGTGATGGACCCTTTGGAAGTTCCAGAGGTTAGGTGTGATTAGACTCGAGACGCCTCAGCGGAAATGGGCCTCATCTCGCCTGCATGGGAGAACCTCCTGGATTTTCTCGAGTTTCAGCAGGTGCTCTCCAGTTACGACCGGGACTTATGTAACCCGCTCTGGTCCACTCAGGAAATGCCAGTCTACTTGCGAGTTGCTAAGGGGCCTCTCGGGATTCCTCTCCGGTCGATGACGGGGCCTAAGACCTTGTTTGGAGTCGGTGCCCGAACCTGAGGTTTCCTCTCCAGTGCTAACATGGATCTTGGGGTACTACTGGAGTCTCCACAGGGGAGTCATCTTCGTCTCCAATGGGGGCATGCACGTGCGCTTTTCTCCCGAGCATTAGGAGCAGAGTCAATTTTCCCGTTGGGTTGATCAAGGGGTTTCTTGTTTTCCCTCGAGGCTTTCCCACGAGGCTTTCCCACAGGGCTGTCCCACGTGCCACCATCGTGTGTGTCGGTCCTCCCCGTGAACGTCGAGGCAGTGCAGGGTAAACAAGTTCCTCTGGAAAGGACTGAGACATCTGGGGGACTCTTGGAATGGTGGAACGACCCTGGAGTTCCTCTCACCTTTCTTGTGGAGCGTGCCTCCTCTTGAGATGCGACAGGTACGACAGGAATTCTTTCCCGGCCAATCAGGGAAAGGATCCCTCACATTGAGCTAGGAGGGGGAATTGGGGCTCCTCTGGATGTGGGTGGTACCCTGGTGATTCCTATGGAGTGGCGACGGGTCTCTCGTGGAACTTCTTGAGTTGCAGCTATGGTGTGAAGGACCCTTTGGAAGTTCCAGAGGTTAGGTGTGATTAGCCTCGAGACGTCTCAGTGGAAATGGGCTTCATCTCGTCTGAAGGGGAGAATCTCCTTCATTTTCTCGAGTTGTGGCAGGTGCTGTCGACTTACGACGGGGACCTCAGGGACCCGTTCTGTTGGCCTTAGGAAAGACCAGTTCCCATGTGAGTTGCTAGAGGGCCTCTCGGGATTCCTCACCGGTAGATGCCGGGGCCCAAGACCTTGTGTGGAGTGGGGGCCAGAACCTGAGTATTCCTCTCCAGTGCTGACATGTTTTTGGGATACTTCTGAAGTCTCCCAAGGGGAATCAGTCCTCGTCTCGAGTGGGGGCATGCGCATGCCCCTTCCTCCCGAGCTGTAGCAGCAGTGTCATGCTTCCCGTCGCGTGGATCAATGGATCTGTGGCTTTTCCTCTAGGCTTTTCCTAGAGGCTTTCCCACGAGGCTTTCCCACAGGGCTGTCCCCCGTGCCACCGTGGTGTGAGGCGATCCTCGGCATGAAAGTTTAGGCACTCTGTAAAAACAAGATCCTCTGGAATGGACTGAGACATCTGGGGACGCTTGAAATGGTGGCACGACCATGGAGTTCCTCTCTCCCTTCCTGTGGAGAGCGCCTCCACCTGAGATGCGACGGGAATGCCGGAAGTTCTTTCCCGACCAAGCAGGGAAAGGATCCCTCATCTCTAGCTAGGAGGATGAAACGGGGCTACTCTGGATGTGGGCAGGACCCTCGTGTTTCCTCTCGAGTGGAGATGGGAATGTCGGGGAACTTCTTGAGTTGCAGCAAGGGTGTGAAGGACCCTTTGGAAGTTCCAGAGATTAGATGTAATTAGCCTCGAGACACCTCATTGGAAATGGGCCTCATCTCGCCTGGAGGGGAGAACCTCCTGGATTTTCTCGAGTTGCGGCAGGTGCTCCCGACTTACGACGGGGACGTCAGGGACCCGCTCTGGTGGCTTCATCTAAGGCCAGTCCCCATGCCAGATGACTGGGGGGCTTCTCTTGATAACTCTCCTGTTGATGCCCGGGCCGAACAACTTGTGTGGTTCGGGGCCGGAACCTGAGGTTTCCTCTGCAGTGCTGACATGGATATTGGGGTTCTTCTGGAGTCTCCCCTGGAGAGTCAATCCTCCTCTCAAGTGAGGGCACGCACGTGTGCTTTCCTCCCGAGCTGTAGCAGCAGGGTCACGCTTCCCGTCGTGTGGATCAAGGGATCTGTGGCTTTCCCTGGAGGCTTTCCCACGAGGCTTTCTCACAGGGCTTTCCCTCGTGCCACCGTGGTGTGAGTTGATCCTCAGCGTGAAAGTCGAGGCAGTGCAGGAAAAACAGGTTCCTCTGGATTGGACTGATGCTGGGAGCCAGTATGAGGACTCCCGTCCGTGATAACGTCATGAGGAAGAAAGCTGACATAGGCATGGTGTGTTCAGACTTCAGGGACCCCTCTGGAAGTTCCTACGCACATACCCCAACAAAAATCTGCCGGCTTTTTTGCTCTGCTTTTCCACTCTTCTGACATTTTCTGGAAAAAGTCAATTCAGGGCTTTAGTCTTCAGCATTTGAAAGAGTGTTTCAATCCAAAAACCCCTCTGAATGCTTTCTAGCCTGCCTGCAGGACTCGTACAGCTGGGCATGTGATTGTTTGAGGCCTCCTTTCCCCAGGAGGCACAGGAAGCTTAAAGCATCCTAGGAATGTAGGGGCATCCGAGGAGTCAAAATCTTTATAATAGGACTGATTAAAAGTTTCATTTTTTGGGTCAATGCTTGCTGCTAAATTTTCATATCCTTTATTTTTAGATAGAGTTGGTATATTAAAAAAACAAGTAGTAGACCTGGTATTAGGAACATTAGATCTTTGAGTTAAGTACCTTCTTTGTTATAACCCACTGCACCTTTGTTTTATAGAGATGTAACTTTAATGCTTTAAGGAAATGCAGATTAAAGAAAAACACTTCAGAGGAAACAAAATTAACATTCATTAAGGAAGAGAGCCAAAAAGTGTTTAACAAGCCTCTTGGCCAGAAGATAATGTAAATCACCAGAGACCTTTTGTATACAAAATGATGTACAGAAAGAGTCTGGGGTGCAAACGCTACATAATTTTGTGTTACCCATTGAACTCCATGTTTTATCAAAAGTATAAAAGGCTTTATGAACAATAAAGGATGGGGCCAGTTTCTCGGACCAGTTTCTCGAACTAGTCTCTCGGCCTGGTTTCTTGGGACTCAGGCTCCCCCCGTGTCTTTTTCTCTCTTTCTTCTTCTCTCCCTTTCCTTCTCTCTGCTTTTTACTTTAACTTCAGGCTGAATCTCCACCAGGGGCGCGGAGGCTCGCCAGGTCTACTTACTTGCCTGGCTGTTAAGACCTGCACGAAAGGGAGCTTAAGGTGAGGCACCCTTAGATATTCAAGCAGGGGCTGGTGGCCCAACGTAGATGGTGAAAATTCTTTGTCTGGAATTTTATTGGCCTTCCACGTAAACCAAGATATTCAGCCCTTTTCCTCCAGTTAATCTTCTTACTACACTATAATTTCTTAATCTAATCTTACATTAATAAATAAAAAAGACTTTCCACGACAACGCCGTCCATCCGTCGAATTCCCTGGATCCAGCGGGGCTGGACCCCGGCAGACTGAGATATCTGTGGGACTCTTGGAATGGTGGCATGACCCTGGAGTTCCTCCGCCTTTCCTGTGGAGAGCGCCTCCTCATGAGATGCGACGGGAACACCGGGAATTCTTTCCCGAACATGCAGGGAAAGGATACCTGACCTCGAGGTATGAGGCGGAAACGGGGCTCCTCTGGATGTGGGCGGGATTCTCGTGCTTCCTCTCGAGTGGAGTCAGGTATGTCGGGGAACTTCTTGAGTTGCAGCAAGGGTGTGAAGGACCCTTTGGAAGTTCCAGATGTTAGGTATGGTTAGCCTCGAGACGCCTCAGAGGAAAAGGGCCTCATCTCGCCTGGAGGGGAGAACCTCCTGGATTTTCTCGAGTTGCGGCAGGTGCTCTTGACTTACTACGGGGACCTCAGGGAACCGCTCTGGTGGCCTCAGGAAAGGCCAGTCCCCATGCGAGTTGCTCTGGGGCATCTCGGGATTCCTCTCCCGTCGATGCCGGGGCCTAAGACCCTGTGTGGAGTCGGTGCCGGAACCTGAGGTTTCCTCTCCAGTGCTGACATGGATCTTGGGACTTTCTGAAGTCTCCCCAGGGGAGTTAGTCGTCGTCTTGTGTGGGGCATGAACGTGCGCTTTCCTCCCGAGCTGTAGCAGCAGTGCAACGCTTCCCTTCGCGTGGATCAAGGGATCTGTGGCTTTCCCTCGAGGCTTTCCCACGAGGCTTTCCCACCAGTGCTGTCCCACGTGCCATCGTGGTGTGAGTCGATCCTCGGCTAGAAATTCGAGGCAGTGCATTGAAATCAGGTTTCCCTGGAAAGGACTTAGACATCTGCGGGACTCTGGGAATTGTGGCCAAGACCCGGGAGTTCCTCTCGCCTTCCAGTGGAGAGCGCCTCCTCTTGAGATGCGACGGGAATGCCGGGAATTCTTTCCCGACCACGCAGGGAAAGGAACCCTCCTCTCGACCTAGGAGGCGGAAACGGGGCTCCTCTGGATGTGGGGCGGGCTCTCGTGCTTACTCTGAAGTAGAGACGGGAATGTCGGGGAACTTCTTGAGTTGCAGCAAGGGTGTGAAGGACCCTTTGGAAGTTCCAGAGGTTAGGTGTGATTAGCCTCGAGACGCCTCAGCGGAAATGGGCCTCATCTCGCCTGGAGGGGAGAACCTCCTGGATTGTTCTCAGTTGCGGCAGGTGCTCTCGACTTACGACGGGACCTCAGGGACCCGCTCTGGTGGCCTCAGGAAAGGCCAGTCCCCATGCGAGTTGCTCGGGGCCTCTCGGGATTCTCTCTCCGTCGATGCCGGGGCCTAAGACCTTGTGTGGAGAGTGCCGGAACTGAGGATTCCTCTCCAGTGCTGACATGGATCTTGGGGTACTTCTGGAGTCTCCCCAGGGGAGTCAGTCCTCGTCTCGAGTGGGGGCATGCACGTGCGCTTTCCTCCCGAGCTGTAGCAGCAGTGTCACGCTTCCTTCGCCTGGATCAAGGGATCTGGGCTTTTCCCTCGAGGCTTTCCCACGAGGCTTTCCAGAAGGCTTTCCACAGGGCTGTCCCACGTGCCACCGTGGTGTGAGTCGATCCTCGGCTTGAAAGTCGAGGCAATCGAGGAAAACAGGTTTCCCTGGAATGGACTGAGACATCTGGGGGACTCTGGGAATGGTGGCACGACCCTGGAGTTCCTCTCGCCTTTCCTGTGGAGAGCGCCTCCTCTTGAGATGCGATGGGAAATGCCGGGAATTCTTTCCCGACCACGCAGGGAAAGGATCCCTCCTCTCGAGCTAGGAGGCGGAAACGGGGCTCCTCTCTGGATGTGGGCGGGCTCTCGTGCTTCCCTGGTGAGACGGGTATGTCGGGGAACTTCTTGAGTTGCAGCAAGGGTGTGAAGGACCCTTTGGAAGTTCCAGAGGTTAGGTGTGATTAGCCTCGAGACGCCTCAGCGGAAATGGGCCTCATCTCGCCTGGAGGGGAGAACCTCTGGATTTTCTCGAGTTGCGGCAGGTGCTCTCGACTTACGACGGGGACCTCAGGGACCCGCTCTGGTGGCCTCAGGAAAGGCCAGTCCCCATGCGAGTTGCTCGGGGGCCTCTCGGGATTCCTCTCCCTTCGATGCGGGGCCTAAGACCTTGTGTGGAGTCGGTGCCGGAACCTGAGGATTCCTTTCCAGTGCTGACATGGATCTTGGGGTACCTCTGGAGTCTCCCCAGGGGATTCAGTCCTCGTCTCGAGTGGGGGCATGAGTGTGCTTTCCTCCCATGCTGTAGCAGCAGTGTCATGCTTCTGCTTGCGTGGACCAAGGGATCTGTGGCTTTCCCTCGAGGCTTTCCCGAGGCTCTCCACAGGGCTGTCCCACGTGCTCGGTGGTGTGAGTCGATCCTCGGCTGAAAGCCGAGGCAGTGCAGGGAAAACAGGTTCCTGTGGAATGGACTGAGACATCTGGGGGAGTCTTGGAATGGTGGCACGACCCTGGAGTTCCTCTCCCCTTTCCTTTGGAGAGCGCCTCCTCTTGAGATGCGATGGGAATGCCGGGAATTCTTTCCCGACCATGTAGGGAAAGGATCCCTCATCTCGAGCTAGAGCCGGAAACGGAGCTCCTCTGGATGTGGGCCGGGACCTCGTGTTTCCTCTTGAGTGGAGACGGGTATGTCGGGGAACTTCTTGAGTTGCAGCATGACTGTGAAGACCTTTTGAAGTTCCAGAGTTCACGTGTGATTAGCCTCGAGACACCTCAGTGGAAACGGGCCTCATCTCGCCTGGAGGGGAGAACCTCCTGGATTTTCTCGAGTTGCGTCAGGTGCTCTCGAGTTACGACGGAGACATCAGGGACCCGCTCTGGTGACCTCAGGAAAGGCCAGTCCCCATGCGAGGTGCTCGGGCCTCTCAGGATTCCTCTCCCTCGATGCCGGGGCCTAAGACCTTGTGTGGAGTCGGGCTGGAACCTGAGGATTCCTCTCCAGTGCTGACATGGATCTTGGCGTACTTCTGGAGTCTCCCAAGCTTGCGTCAGTCCTCGCTCGAGTGGGGTCATGCACGTGCGCTTTCCCCGAGCGTAGCAGCAGTGTCGCGCTTCCCTCTCGTGGATCAAGGTATCTGTGGCTTTCCCTCGAGGCTTTCCACGAGGCTTTCCCACGAGGCTTTCCACAGGTGTCCCACGTGCCACAGTGGTGTGAGTCGATCCTCGGCTTGAAAGTCGAGTCAGTGCGGGGAAAACAGGTTTCCCTGGAATGGACTGAGACATCTGGGGGACTCGGAGAATGGTGGCATGTCCCTGGAGTTCCTCTCGCCTTTCCTGTGGAGAGCGCCTCCTCTTGAGATGCGACGAGAACGCCGGGAATTCTTTCCCGACCTCGAAGGGAAAGGATCCCTCCTCTCGAGCTATGAGGCGGAAACGGGGCTCCTCTGGATGTGGGCGGAACTATCGTGCTTCCTCTTAAGTGCAGACGGGTATGTCGGGGAACTTCTTGATTTGCAGCAAGGGTGTGAAGGACCCTTTGGAAGTTCCAGAGTTTAAGTGTGCTTAGCCTTGAGATGTGTCAGCGGAAATAGGCTTCATTTTGCCTGGAGGGGAGAACATCCTTGATTTTCTCCAGTTGCGGCAGGTGCTCTCGACTTACAATGGGGACCGCAGGGACCCGCTCTGGTGGCCTCAGGAAAGGCCAGTCAAGATCCAAGACAGCATTGGAGAGGGAGAGACATCACGAGAGGCTCCCGAGCAACTCGCATGGGGACTGGCCTTTCCTGAGGCCACCAAAGCGGGTCCCTGAGGTCCCCGTCGTAAGTCGAGAGCACCTGGCGCAACTCGAGAAAATCCAGGAGGTTCTCCCCTCCAGGCGAGATGAGACCCATTTGCGCTGAGGCATCTCGAGGCTAATCACACCTAACCTCTGGAACTTCCAAAGGGCCCTTCACACCATTGCTGCAACTCAAGAAGTTCCCCGACATACCCGTTTCCACTCGAAAGGAAGCACGAGAGTCCCGCCCACAACCAGAAGAGCCCCGTTTCAGCCTCATAGCTCGAGAGGAGGGATCCTTTCCCTTCGTGGTCGGGAAAGAATTTCGGCGGCGTTCCCGTCCCATCTCAAAGAAGAGGCGCTCTCCAAAGGAAAGGCGAGAGGAACTTCAGGGTCGTGCCACCATTCCCAGAGCACCCAGATGTCTCAGTCGATTCCAGGGAAACCTGTTTTTCCCGCAATGCCTCGACTTTCAAGCCGAGGATCGACTCAGAACTCGGTGGCACGTGGGAGAGCCCTGTGAAAAGCCTAGTGGGAAAGCCTCGTGGAAAGCCTACTGAGAAAGCCACAGATCCCTGGATCCACGCAAAGGGAAGCGTGACACTGCTGCTAAAGCTCGGGAGGAAAGCACACGTGCACGCCACACTCGCGACGAGGACTGACTCCCCTGGGAGACTCCAGAAGTACCCCAAGATCCATGTCAGAACTGGAGAGGAATCCTCAGGTTCCGGCACCGACTCCACACAATGTCTCAGGCCCGGGCATAGACGGGAGAGGAATCGCTAGAGGCCCACGAGCAACTCGCATGGGGACGGGCCTTTCCTGAGGGCACTAGAGCGTGTCCCTGAGGTCCCCGTCGGAAGCCGAGAGCACCTGGGGCAACTCGAGAAAATCCAGGAGGTTCTCCCTCCAGGCGAGATGAGGCCCATTTCCGCTGAGGAGTCTCGAGGCTTATCACACCTAAACTCTGGAACTTTCAAAGGGTCCTTCACACCTTTGCTGCAACTCAAGAAGTTCCCCGACATACCCGTCTCCACTCGAGAGGAAGCACGAGAGTGCCGCCCTCATCCAGAGGAGCCCCTTTTCTGCTTCCTAGCTCGAAAGGAGGGGTCCTTTCCCTGCGTGGTCGGGAAAGAATTCCCGGCGTTCCGTCGCAACTCAGAGGAGGCACTCTCCACAGGAAAGGCGAGAGGACTCCAGGGTCGTGCCACCATTCCCAGAGTCCCCCAGATGTCTCAGTCCATTCCAGGGAAACCTGTTTCCCTGCCTGCCTCGACTTTCAAACCGAGGATCGAGACACACCACGGTGGCACGTGGGACAGCCTGTGGGGAAGCCTCGAGGGAAGGCCTCGTGGGAAAGCCTCATGGGAAAGCCTCGAGGGAAAGCCATAGATCGCTTTGATCACGAGAAGGGAAGC
>NW_017216535.1:0-13124 GCF_001704415.2 Capra hircus
GTCGTCTAAGTCCAGAGCACCTGCCGCAACTTGAGAAATCCAGGAGGTTCTCCGTTCCAGGCGAGATGAGGCCCATTTCCGCTGAGCTGTTTAAGGCTAATAACCTAACTCTGGAACTTACAAAGGGTCCTTCACACCCTTCCTGCAACTCAAGAAGTTCCGACATACCCGTCTCCACTCGAGAGGAAGCACGAGCGTTCCCGCCCACGTCCAGAGGAGCCCCGTTACCGCCTCCTAGTTCGAGAGGAGGGATCCTTTCCCTGCGGGTCGGAAAGAATTCCTGGCGTTCCCGTCGCATCTCAAGAGAAGGCGCTCTCCACATGAAAGGCGAGAGGGAATCAAGGGTCGTGGCACCATTCCCAGAGTCCCCCAGATGTCTCAGTCCATTCCAGGGAAACCTGTTTTCCCTGCACTGCCTGGACGTTCAAGCCGAGGATCGACTCACACCACGGTGGCACGTGGGACAGCCTGTGGAAAGCTCGTGGGAAAGCCTCGTGGGAAAAGCCTCAGGGAAAACCTCGAGGGAAAGCCACAGATCCCTTGATCCACGCGAAGGGAAGCGTGACAGTGCTGCTACAGCTCGGGAGGAAAGCGCACGTGCACGCCCCCACTCGAGACGAGGACTGACTCCCCTGGGAGACTCCAGAAGTACCCGCCAGGATCCATGTCAGCACTGGAGAGGAATCCTCAGGTTCCGGCACCGACTCCACACAAGGTCTTAGGCCCCGGCATCGACTGGAGAGGAATCCTGAGAGGGCCCCGAGCAATTCGAAAGGGGACTGGCCTTTCCTGAGGCCACCAGAGCGGGTCCCTGAGGTCCCCGTCGTAAGTCGAGAGCACCTGCCGCAACTCGAGAAAATCCAGGAGGTTCTCCCCTCCAGGCGAGATGAGGCCCATTTCCGCTGAGGCGTCTCGAGGCTAATCACATCTAACATCTGGAACTTCCAAAGGGTCATTCACACCCTTGCTGCAACTCAAGAAGTTCCCCGACATACCCGTCTCCACTCGAGAGGAAGCACGAGGTCCCGCGCACATCCAGAGGAGCCCCGTTTCCGGCCTCCTACTTCGAGAGGAGGGATCCTTTCCCTGCGTGTTCGGGAAAGAATTCCCGGCGTTCCCGTCGCATCTCAAGAGGAGGCGCTCTCCACATGTAAAGGCGAGAGGAACTCGAGGGTCGTGGCACCATTCCCAGAGTCCCCCTAGATGTCTCAGTCCATTCCAGGGAAACCTGTTTCCCTGCACTGCCTCGACTTTCAAGCCGAGGATCGAACTCACACCACGGTGGCACGTGGGACAGCCCATGTAGGAAAGCCTCGTGGGAAAGCCTCTGGGGAAAGCCTCGAGGGGAAAGCCACAGATCCGCTTGATCCACGCGAAGGGAAGGGTGACACTGCTGGCTAAAGCTCGGGAGGAAAGCGCACGTGCATGCCCCCACTCGAGTACGAGGACTGACTCCACTGGGGAGACGTCCAGAAGTACCCCAGGATCCATGTCAGCACTGGAGAGGAATCCTCAGGTTCCAGCACCGACTCCACACGAGATCTTAGGACCCCGACATCGACGGGAGAGGAATCCCGACAGGACCCCAAGCAACTTGCATGGGGACTGGCCTTTCCTGAGGCCCAACATAGCGGGTCCCTGAGGTCCCCGTCGTAAGTTGAGAGCACCTGCCGCAACTCGAGAATATCCAGGACGTTCTCCCCTCCAGGCGAGATGAGGACCATTTCCACTGATGCGTCTCGAGTCTAATCACATCTAACATCTGGAACTTCCACAGGGTCCTTCACACCCTTGCTGCCACTCAAGAAGTTCCCCGACATACCCGTCTCCACTCGAGAGGAAGCACGAGAGTCCCTCCCACATCCAGAGGAGCCCCGTTCCACCGCTAGCCCGAGAGGTGGGATTCTTTCCCTGCGTGGTCGGGAAAGAATTCCCGGCGTTCCCGTCGCATCTCAAGAGGAGGCGCTCTCCACAGGAAAGGCGAGAGGAACTCCAGGGTCGTGTCACCAATCACAGAGTCCCCCAGATGTCTCAGGTCCATTCCAGGGAAACCTGTTTTCCCTGCACTGCCTCGACTTTCAAGCCGAGGATCGACTCACACCACTGTGGCACGTGGAACAGCCCTGTGGGAAAGCCTCGTGGGAAAGCCTCGTTGGAAAGCCTCGAGAGAAAGCCCCTGATCCCTTGATCCACGCGAAGGGAAGCGCGACACTGCTGCTACAGCTCGGAAGGAAAGCGCACGTGCATGCCGCTACTCGAGACGAGGACTGACTCCCCTTGGGAGACTCCAGAAGTACACCAAGATCCATGTCAGCACTGAAGAGGAATCCTCAGGTCCGGCACTGACTCCACACAAGGTCTTAGGCCCCAGCATCAACGGGAGAGGAATCCCGAGAGGCCCCCGAGCAACTCGCATGGGGACTGGACTTTCCTGTGGCCACCAGAGCGGGTCCTTGAAGTCCCCGTCGTAAGTCGAGAGCACCTGCCGCAACTCGAGAAAATCCAGGAGGTTCTCCCCTCCAGGCGAGATGAGGCCCATTTCCGATGAGGCGTTTCGAGGCTAATCACACCTAACCTCTGGAACTTCCACAGGGTCCTTCACACCCTTGCTGCAACTCAAGACGTTCCCTTACATACCGGTCTCCACTCGAGAGGAAGCACGATAGTCCCGCCCACATCCAGAGGAGCCCCGTTTCTGCCTCCTAGCTTGAGAGGAGGGATCCTTTCCCTGCCTGGTCGGGAAAGAATTCCCGGCGTTCCCGTCGCATCTCAAGAGGAGGCGCTCTCCACAGGAAAGGCGAGAGGAACTCCAGGGTCGTGCCACCATTCCCAGAGTCCCCCAGATGTTTCAGTCCATTCCAGGGAAACCTGTTTTCCCTGCACTGCCTCGACTTTCAAGCCGAGGATCGACTCACACCACTGGTGGCACGTGGGACAGCCCTGTGGGAAAGCCTCGTGGGAAAGCCTCGTTGGAAAGCCTCGAGAGAAAGCCCCTGACCCCTTGATCCACGCAAAGGGAAGCGTGACACTGCTGCTTCAGCTCGGGAGGAAAGCGCACGTGCATTCCCCCACTCGAGACGACGACTGACTCCCCTGGGGAGACTCCAGAAGTACCCCAAGATCCATGTCAGCACTGGAGAGGAATGCTCAGGTTCCGGCACCTACTCCACACAAGATCTAAGCCCCGGCATAGACGGGAGAGGAATCCTGAGAGGCCCCCGAGCAATTCGCAAGGGGACTGGCCTTTCCTGAGGCCACCAGAGCGGGTCCCTGAGGTCCCCGTCGTAAGTCGAGAGCACCTGCCGCAACGCGAGAAAATCCAGGAGGTTCTCCCCTCCAGGCGAGATGAGGCCCATTTCCGCTTAGGCGTCTCCAGGCTAATCACATCTAACATCTGGAACTTCCAAAGGGTCCTTCACACCCTTGCTGCAACTCAAGAAGTTCCCCGACATACCCGTCTCCACTCGAGAGGAAGCACGAGTGTCCCGCCCACATCCAGAGGAGCCCTGTTTCCGCCTCATAGCTCGAGAGGATTGATCCTTTCCCTGCATGGTCGGAAAAGAATTCAAGGCGTTTCCAACGCATCTTAAGTGGAGGCGCTCTCCACAGGAAAATAGAGGAACTCCAGGGTCGTGCCACCATTCCCAGAGTCCCCCAGATGTCTCAGTCCATTCCAGGGAAACCTTTATTCCCTGCACTGCCTCGACTTTCAAACTGAGGATCGACTCACACCACAGTGGCACGTGGGACAGCCCTGTGGGAAAGCCTCGTGGGAAAGCCTCGAGGGAAAGCCACAGATCCCTTGATCCATGTGAAGGGAAGCGTGACACTGCTGCTACAGATCGGGAGGAAAGCGCACGTGCATGCCCCCAGTTGAGTAGAGGACTGACTGCCCTGAGAGACTCCAGAAGTACACCAAGATCCATGTCAGCACTGCAGAGGAATCCTCAGGTTCCAGCACTGACTTCACACAAGATCTTAGGCACCGGCATCGAAGGGAGAGGAATCCCGAGAGGCCCTGAGCAACTCGCATGGGGACTGGCCTTTCCTGAGGCCTCCAGAGCGGGTCCCTGAGGTCCCCATCGTAAGTTGAGAGCACCTGCCGCAACTCGAGAAAATCCAGGAGGTTCTCCCCTCCAGGCGAGATGAGGCCCATTTCCGCTGAGGCGTCTCGAGGCTAATCACATCTAACATCTGGAACTTCCAAAGGGTCCTTCACACCCTTGCTGCAACTCAAGAAGTTCCCCGACATACCGGTCTCCACTCAAGAGTAACATGAGAGTCCCGCCCATTTCCAGAGTGGCCCCGTTTCCGACTGCTAGCTCGAGAGGAGAGATCCTTTCCCTGCGTGGTCGGGAAAGAATTCCTAGCATTCCTATCGCATCTCAAGAGGAGGCGCTCTCCACAGGAAAGACGAGAGGAACTCCAGGATCAGGCCCCATTCCCAGAGTCCCCCTGATTTCTCAGGCCATTGCAGGGAAACCTGTTTTCCCTGCACTGCCTCGACTTTCAAGCCGAGGATCGACTCACACCACGGTGGCACGTGGGACAGCCCTGTGGGGAAGCCTCGTGGGAAAGCCTTGTGGGAAAGCCTCGATGGAAAGCCACAGATCCCTTGATCCACGCGAAGGGAAGCGCCACACTGCTGCTAAAGCTCCGGAGGAAAGCGCACGTGCATGCCCCCACTTCGAGCCGATGACTGACTCCCCTGGAGAGACTCCAGAAGTACCCCAAGATCCATGTCAGCACTGGAGAGGAATCCTCAGTTTCTGGCACAGACTCCACACAAGGTCTTAAGCCCCGGCTTCGACGGGAGAGGAATCCCGAGAGGCCCCCGAGCAACTCGCTTGGGGACTGGCCTTTCCTGTGGCCACAAGAGCGGGTGCCTGAGGTCCCCGTCGTAAGTCGAGAGCACCTGCCGCAACTCGAGAAAATCCAGGAGGTTCTCCCCTCCAGGCGAGTTGAGGCCCATTTCCGCTGAGGCGTCTCCCAGGATATTCACCTAACCTCTGGAACATCCAAAGGTTTCTTCACACCCTTGCTGCAACTCAAGAAGTTCCCCGACATACCCGTCTCCACTCGAGAGGAAGCACGAGAGTCCCGCCCACATCCAGAGGAGCCAGGATTCCGCCTGCTAGCTCGAGAGGAGGGATCCTTTCCCTTCGTGTCGGCAAAGCATTCCCGGCGTTCCCGTCCGACCTCAAGAGGAGGCACTCTCTACAAGAAAGGCGAGAGGAACTCCAGGGTCGTGCCACCATTCCCAGAGTCCCCCAGATGTCTCAGTCCATTCCAGGGAAACCTTTTTTCCCTGCACTGCCTCGACTTTCAAGCCGAGGATCGACTCACACCACGGTGGCACGTGGGACAGCCCTGTGGGAAAGCCTCGTGGGAAAGCCTCGTGGGAAAGCCTCGAGGGAAAGCCCCTGATCCCTTGATCCACACGAAGGGAAGCGTGACACTGCTGCTTCGCTCGGGAGGAAAGCGCACGTGCATTCCCCCACTCGAGACGACGACTGACTCCCCTGGGGAGACTCCAGAAGTACCCCAAGATCCATCTCAGCACTTGAGAGGAATGCTCAGGTTCCGGCACCTACTCCACGCAAGATCTTAGGCCCCGGCATCCACCGAGAGGCCCCCGAGCAACTCGCATGGGGACTGGCCTTGCCTGAGGCCACCAGAGCGGGTCCCTGAGGTCCCCGTCGTAAGTCGAGAGCACCTGCCGCAACTCGAGAAAATCCAGGAGGTTCTCCCCTCCAGGCGAGATGAGGCCCATTTCCGCTGAGGCGTCTCGAGGCTAATCACACCTAAACTCTGGAACTTCCAAAGGGTCCTTCACACCCTTGCTGCAACTCCAAGAAGTTCCCGAGATACCAGACTACACTCGAGAGGAAGCACGAGAGTCCTGCCCACATCCAGAGGAGCCCCGTTTCCGCCTCCTAGCTCGAGAGGAGGGATCCTTTCCCTGCGTGGTCGGGAAAGAATTCCCGGCTTTCCCGTCACATCTCAAGTGGAGGCGCTCTCCACAGGAAAGGCGAGAGGAACTCCAGGGTTGTGCCACATTCCCAGAGTCCCCCAGATGTGTCAGTCCATTCCAGGGAAACCTGTTTTCCCTGCACTGCCTCGACTTTCAAGCCGAGGATCGACTCACACCTCGGTGGCACGTGGGACAGCCCTGTGGGAAGGCCTCGTGGAGAAAGCCTCGAGGGAAAGCCACAGATCCGTTGATCCACGCGAAGGGAAGCGCCACACTGCTGCTGCAGCTCGGGAGGAAAGCGCTCGTGCATGCCCCGACTCGAGACGAGGATTGACTCCCCTGGAGAGCCTCCAGAAGTAACCCAAGATCCATGTCTGCACTGAAGAGGAAACCTCAGGTTCCAGCACCGACTCCACACAAGGTCTTAGGCCCCAGGCATCGACTGGAGAGGAATCCCGAGAGGCGCCCAAGCAACTCGCATGGGTACTGGCCTTTCCTGAGGCCACCAGAGCGGGTCCCTGAGGTCCCCGACGTAAGTCGAGAGCACCTGCCGCAACTCGAGAAAATCCAGGAGGTTCTCCCCTAAAGGCGAGTTTGAGGCCCATTTCCGCAGAGGTGTCTCGAGGCTAATCACACCTAACCTCTGGAACTTCCAAATGGTCCTTCAAAACCATGCTGCAACTCAAGATGATCCCCGACATACCCGTCTCCACTCGAGAGGAAGCACGAGAGTCCGCCCACATCCAGAGGAGCCCCGTTTCCGCCTCCTAGCTCGAGAGGAGGGATCCTTTCCCTGCGTGGTCGGGAAAGAATTCCCGGCGTTCCCGTCGCATCTCAAGAGGAGGCGCTTCTCCACAGGAAAGGCGAGAGGAACTCGCAGGGTCGTGCCACCATTCCCAGAGTCCCCTGGATGTCTCAGTCCATTCCAGGGAAAGCCTGTTTTCCCTGCAGTGCCGTCGGCTTTCAAGCCGAGGATCGACTCACACCATGGTGGCACGTGGGACAGCCTTGTGGGAAAGCCTCGTGGGAAAGCCTCGAGGAAAGACCCTGATCCCTTGATCCACGCAAAGGGAATCGCGACACTGCTGCTACAGCTCGGAGGAAAGCGCACGTGCATGCCCCTCTCGAGACGAGGACTGACTGCCCTGGGGAGACTCCAGAAGTACCCTAAGATCCATGTTTGCACTGGAAAGGAATCCTCAGGTTCCGGCACTGACTCCACACAAGGTCTTAGGCCCCAGCATCGACGAGACAGGAATCCCGAGAGGCCCCGAGCAACTCGCATGGGGACTGGCCTTTCCTGAGGCCACCAGAGCGGATCCCTGAGGTCCCGGTCGTAAGTCGAGAGCACCTGCCGCATCTCGAGAAAATCCAGGAGGTTCTCCCCCTCCAGGCGAGATGAGGCCCATTTCCGTTGAGGCAACTAGGGGTAATCACGCTTTAACTCTGGAACTTCCAAAGGGTCCTTCACACCCGCTGCTTCCCCCCATAATCCCCGACCCCGAGAGTCCGCCAGAGCCCGTTTCCTGCTAGCTCGAGAGAGAGGGATACGTTCCCTGCGTGGTCAGGAAAGAATTCCCGTTCTCGGAGAGAGGCGCTCTCCACAGGAAAGGCGAGAGGAACTCCAGGGTCGTGCCACCATTCCCAGAGTCCCCCAGATGTCTCAGTCCATTCCAGGGAAAACTGTTTTCCCTGCACTGCCTCGACTTTCAAAGCCGAGGATCGACTCACACCACCGTGGCACGTGGGAAAGCCCTGTGGGAAAGCCTCGTGGAAATGGGAAAGTCTAGATGGAAAGCCACAGATCCTTGATCCACGAAAAGGGAAGCGTGACACTGCTGCTACAGCTCGGGAGGAAAGCGCACGTGCATGCCCCACTCGAGACGAGTACTTACGCCTCTGGGGAGATTGCAGAAGTCCCGAAGATCCATGTCGGCACTGGAGAGGAATCCTCAGGTTCCGGCACTGACTCCACACAAGGTCTTAGGCCCGGCATCGACGGGAGAGGAATCCGAGAGGCCCCCGAGCAACTCGCATGGGGACTGGCCTTTCCTGAGGCCACCAGAGTGGGTCCCTGAGGTCCCCGTCGTAAGTCGAGAGCACCTGCCGCAACTCGAGAAAATCCAGGAGGTTCTCCCTCCAAGGCGACATGAGCCCATTTCCGCTGAGGTATCTCGAGGCTAATCACACCTTACCTCTGGAACTTCCAAAGGTCCTTCACACCCCTTGCTGCAACTCAAGAAGTTCCCGACATACCCGTCTCCACTCGAGAGGAAGCAGGAAAGTGCCGCACATCAAGAGGAGCCAAGTTTCCGCCTCCTAGCTCGAGAGGTTTGATCCTTTCCCTGCGTGGTGGGGAAAGAATTCCGGCGTTCCGTCGCATCTCAAGAGAGGCGCTCTCCAGAGGAAAAGCGAGAGGAACTCCAGGTTCGTTCCACCATTGCCCAGAGTCCCCCAGATGTCTCAGTCCATTCCAGGGAACCTGTTTTTCCCTGCACTGCCTCGACTTTCAAGCCGAGGATCGACTCACACCCACTGTGGCACGTGGGCACTGTGGGAAAGCCTGTGGGAAAGCCTCGTGGGAAAGCCTCGAGGGAAATCCACAGATCCCTTGATCCACGCGAAGGGAAGCGTGACACTGCTGCTACAGCTCGGGAGGAAAGCGCACGTGCATGGCCCCACTCGAGACGAGGACTGACACCCCTGGGGAGACTCCAGAAGTACCCCAAGATCCATGTCAGCACTGGAGAGGAATCCTCAGGTTCCGCACTGACTCCACACAAGGTCTTAGGCCCCGCATCGACGGGAGAGGAATCCCGAGAGGCCCCGAACAACTCGCATGGGGACTGCTTTCCTGAGGCCACCAGAGTGGGTCCCTGAGGTCCCTGTCGTAAGTCGAGAGCACCTGCCGCAACTCGAGAAAATCCAGGAGGTTCTCCCCCAGGCGAGCTGAGGCCCATTTCCGCTGAGGTATCTCGAGGCTAATCACACCTACCTCTGGAACTTCCAAAGGTCCTTCACACCCTTGCTGCAACTCAAGAAGTACCCCGACATACCCGTCTCCACTCGAGAGGAAGCAGGAGAGTCCTGCCCACATCCAGAGGAGCCCCCGTTTCCGCCTCCTAGCTCGAGAGGGGGATCCTTTCCTCCGTGGTCGGGAAAGAATTCCCGGTGTTCCCATCGCATCTCAAGAGGAGGCGCGGCTCCACAGGAAAGGCGAGAGGAACTCCAGGTCGTGCCACCATTCCCAGAGTCCCCCAGATGTCTCAGTCCATTCCAGGGAAACCTGTTTTCCTGCACTGCTCGACTTTCAAGCCGAGGATCGACTCACACCACGGTGGCACGTGGGACAGCCCTGTGGGAAAGCCTCGTGGGAAGCCTTGAGGGAAAGACAGATCCCTTGATCCACGCGAAGGGAAGCGTGACACTGCTGCTACAGCTCGGGAGGAAAGCGCACGTGCATGCCCCGACTCGAGACGAGGACTGACTGCCCTGGGGAGACTCCAGAAGTACCCCAAGATCCATGTCTGCACTGGAGAGAAATCCTCAGGTTCCGGCACGACTCCACACAAGGTCTTAGGCCCCAGCATCGACGGGAGAGAATCCCGAGAGGCCCGAGCAACTCGCATGGGGACTGGCCTTTCCTGAGGCCACGAGAGCGGGTCCCTGAGTCCCTGTCGTAAGTCGAGAGCACCTGCCGCAACTCGAGAAAATCCAGGAGGTTCTCCCCAGGCGAGATGAGCCCATTTCCGCTGAGGCGTCTCGAGGCTATCACACCTAACCTCTGGAACTTCCAAAGGGTCCTTCACACCCTTGCTGCAACTCAAGAAGTTCCCCGACATACCCGTCTCCACTCGAGAGGAAGCACGAGAGTCCGACCACATCCAGAGGAGCCCCGTTTCCGCCTCCTAGCTCGAGAGGAGGGATCCTTTCCCTGCGTGGTCGGGAAAGAATTCCCGGTGTTCCCGTCGCATCTCAAGAGGAGGCGCTCTCCACAGGAAAGGCGAGAGGAACTCCAGGGTCGTGCCACCATTCCCAGAGTCCCAGATGTCTCAGTCCATTCCAGGGAAACCTGTTTTCCCTGCACTGCCTCGAATTTCAAGCCGAGGATCGACTCACACCACGGTGGCACGTGGGACAGCCTGTGGGAAGCCTCGTGGGAAAGCCTCGAGGGAAAAAGGGAAAGCCACAGATCCCTTGATCCACGCGAAGGGAAGCGCGACACTGCTGCTACAGCTCGGGAGGAAAGCGCACGTGCATGCCCACTCGAGACGAGGACTGACTCCCTGGGGAGACTCCAGAAGTACCCCAAGATCCATGTCTGCACTGGAGAGGAATCCTCAGGTTCCGGCACGATCCACACAAGGTCTTAGGCCCCGGCATCGACGGGAGAGGAATCCGAGAGGCCCGAGCAACTCGCATGGGGACTGGCCTTTCCTGAGGCCACCAGAGCGGGTCCCTGAGGTCCCGGCGTAAGTCGAGAGCACCTGCCGCAACTCGAGAAAATCCAGGAGGTTCTCCCCTCCAGGCGAGATGAGGCCCATTTCCGCTGAGGCGTCTCGAGGCTAATCACATTAACTCTGGAACTTCCAAAGGGTCCTTTACACCCTTGCTGCAACTCAAGAAGTTCCCCGACATACCCGTCTCCACTCGAGAGGAAGCACGAGAGTCCGCCCACATCCAGAGGAGCCCCGTTTCCGCCTCCTAGCTCGAGAGGAGGGATCCTTTCCTGCGTGTGGGAAAGAATTCCGGGCGTTTCCGTCGCATCTCAAGAGGAGGCGCTCTCCACAGGAAAGGCGAGAGGAACTCCAGGGTCGTGCCACCATTCCCAGAGTCCCCAGATGTCTCAGTCCATTCCAGGGAAACCTGTTTTCCCTGCACTGCCTCGACTTTCAAGCCGAGGATCGACTCACACGGTGGCGCGTGGGACAGCCCTGTGGGAAAGCCTCGTGGAAAGCCTCTTGGGAAAGCCTCAAGGGAAAGCCACAGATCCTTGATCCAGGCGAAGGAATGACACTGCTGCTAAGCTCGGGAGGAAAGCGGCACGTGCATGCCCCCACTCGAGAGAGGACTGACTGCACTGGGGAGACGCCAGAAGTACCCCAAGATCCATGTCAGCACTGGAGAGGAATCCTCAGGTTCCGGCCGACTCCACACGAGATCTTAGGCCCCGGCATCGACGGAGGGGAATCCCGAGGCCCCGAGCAACTCGCATGGGGACTGGCCTTTCCTGAGGCCAACCAAGCGGGTCCCTGAGGTCCCCGTCGTAAGTCGAGAGCACCTGCCGCAACTCGAGAATATCCAGGAGTTCTCCCCTCCAGGCGAGATGAGGCCATTTCCACTGAGCGTCTCGAGGCTAATCACATCTAACATCTGGAACTTCCAAGGGTCCTTCACACCCTTGCTGCACTCAAGAAGTTCCCCGACATACCCGTCTCCACTCGAGAGGAAGCACGAGAGTCCCCCACATCCAGAGGAGCCCCGTTTCCACCGCCTAGCCCGAGAGGAGGGATCTTTCCCTGCGTGGTCGGGAAAGAATCCGGCGTTCCCGTCGCATCTCAAGAGGAGGCGCTCTCCACAGGAAAGGCGAGAGGAACTCCAGGGTCGTGCACCAATCCAGAGTCCCCCAGATGTCTCAGTCCATTCCAGGGAACCTGTTTTCCCTGCACTGCCTCGACTTTCAAGCCGAGGATCGACTCACACCACGTGGCACGTGGAACAGCCCTGTGGGAAAGCCTCGTGGGAAGCCTCGTGGCCTCGAGGAAAGCCTGATCCTTTGATCCAGCGAAGGGAAGCGCGACACTGCTGCTACAGCTCGGGAAGGAAAGCGCACGTGCATGCCCTACTCGAGACGAGGACTGACTCCCTTGGAGACTCCAGAAGTACACCAAGATCCATGTCAGCACTGAAGAGGAATCCTCAGGTCCGGCACTGACTCCACACAAGGTCTTAGGCCCCGCATCACGGGAGAGGAATCCCGAGAGGCCCGAGCAACTCGCATGGGGACTGGCTTTCCTGAGGCCACCAGAGCGGGTCCTTGAGGTCCCCGTCGTAAGTCGAGAGCACCTGCCGAACTCGAGAAAATCCAGGAGGTTCTCCCCTCCAGGCGAGATGAGGCCCATTTCCGATGAGGCGTTTCGAGGCTAATCACACCTAACCTCTGGAACTTCCAAGGGTCCTTCACACCCTTGCTGCAACTCAAGAAGTTCCCGACATACCGGTCTCCACTCGAGAGGAAGCACGAGAGTCCCGCCCACATCCAGAGGAGCCCCGTTTCTGCCTCCTAGCTCGAGAGGAGGGATCCTTTCCCTGCGTGGTCGGGAAAGAATTCCCGGCGTTCCCGTCGCATCTCAAGAGGAGGCGCTCCACAGGAAAGGCGAGAGGAACTCCAGGGTCGTGCCACCATTCCAGAGTCCCCCAGATGTCTCAGTCCATTCCAGGGAAACCTGTTTTCCCTGCACTGCCTCGACTTTCAAGCCGAGGATCGACTCACACACGTGGCACGTGGACAGCCTGTGGGAAAGCCTCGTGGGAAAGCTCGTTGTGGGAAAGCCTCGTGGGAAAGGTGGGAAAGCCAGGAAAGCCCTGATCCTTGATCCACGCGAAGGGAAGCGTGACATGCTGCTACAGCTCGGAGGAAAGCGCACGTGCATGCCCCCACTCGAGACGAGGACTGATTCACCTGGGGAGACTCCAGAAGTACCCCAAGATCCATGTCTGCACTGGAGAGGAATCTCAGGTTCCGGCACGACTCCACACAAGGTCTTAGGCCCCGGCATCACGGGAGAGGAATCCCGAGGCCCCCGAGCAACTCGCATGGGGACTGGCCTTTCTGAGGCCACCAGAGCGGGTCCCCTGAGGTCCCTGTCGTAAGTCGAGAGCACCTGCCGCAACTCGAGAAAATCCAGGAGGTTCTCGCCTCCAGGCGAGATGAGGCCCATTTCCGCTGAGGCGTCTCGAGGCTATTCACACCTAACCTCTGGACTTCCAAAGGGTCCTTCACACCCTTGCTGCAACTCAAGAAGTTCCCCGACATACCGTCTCCACTCGAGAGGAAGCACGAGAGTCCCCCACCAATCCAGAGGAGCCCCGTTTCCCCTCCTAGCTCGAGAGGAGGGATCCTTTCCCTGCGTGCTCGGGAAAGAATTCC
>NW_017216536.1:0-13124 GCF_001704415.2 Capra hircus
GCTCCCCTGGCTTCCGAAATGCCAAAGCGAGAAGCAAAGCTAGCTCTATCAGAAGGAAGAAAATAGCAATGGATGGATGTTCAGGCTGTTGCTGGGCGCCCACCACTTCAGGGTCCCCCCCGAGAGGGAACAGGCGCCCTGTGGCCCTAGGTCCGATATGCAGGTTAACACACAGGGTGTGTCCCCATAGGAGCCAAGAATTTTCCTGACAGACCTAGGCTCACTAGAGCTCTCCCACCGGGCAAAAGGGTAGAACAGACTGTGGATGTGACTCTGCCTTTCCCAGCGAGCATGGGGCCCTCCCTACGGCCCCGGGCTCCAGGGAAAATTGTCCCTGAAAAATGACCTCTAAGAAGCGCTTTTCCAGCAGGCTGGGATGCAGAGTTCACAGGATGCGGGGAAAGTGATTGTCCTTCAGGGAAGAAGAGGCAGCCACCCAGTGTGTGTTTGCAAGCCTGTATTTGGAAGAAACTGGTTAGCTCCTTCAAGGGGAGACCTCCAGGTCTGCTCAGAGGACCGAAATTCCAGAGGCAGCACCATGCATCTCCCCTGTCCTTTCTGAGCCTTGGAAAGACATTTCTAGCTTATAGCGGTATTGCTCATGAAGAAGCAGGATGCAGGAATGTGTCAGACATGACTGGGTGCTTTCCTGGGTTCAGCTCCGTGAGGGGCCTTTCCACTCAAAGTAGGTCCCATGCCTCCTTGGGGAGGAAGTGGGGCCCGCTTGCCTCCAAATTGCCAAAGGCTGGAACAAAGCTAGTTCTATCAGAGGTAAGAAAAGAGCAATTGGATGGATGTGGAAGCTGTTGCTGGGCCGCACTGCTTCAGGCCCCCCACCCCTCCGCCCCCGAGAGAAACAGGCGCCCTGTGGCCCCTAGGTCCTGGATGCAGTTTCACACATAGAATGTGTCCCATAGGAGCCAAGAATTTTCCTGACAGACCTAGGCTCACTAGAGCTCTCCTACAGAGCAAAGGGGATGGGACAGATGTGTGGCTGTGGCTCTGCCTTTCCCTGGGAGTGTGGAGCCGCTCCCTATGGCCCCGGGCTCCAGGGGAAATTGCCCCTGAATAATGACCTCCAAGAAGCGCTTTTCCAACTGGCTGAGACGTGGAGTTCTCAGGATGCAGGGAAAGCGAGTGTCCTTCGGGGAAGCAAAGGCAGTCACCTGTTATCATGACTTACTAGAATAGTAGGTACCTTCTCCCGGTTGGGCAGAGGCCTTCCCTACCTGATCTGAAAAAGAAAATGAAGTAGCTCGCTGATTTGAGAAATAATTCCCAGACTTGGGTTTCCAACCAGTATAGAATCCGACAATGGCCCTGTCTTTGTAGCCGCGTTAATTAACAGGTATGTGAAGCTCTAAATATCAGTGGAAATTACATACAGCATATAGGCCCCAGTGTTCTGGAATGGTGGAAAGAAACAACCAAACTCTTGAAGAGACACTTTCAAAATGGATCATAGAGACTGACTGTACATGGATGGGCTTGCTTCCGGCAGACTTACTCATATTACGGGTAACCGCACGTTCCACAGTTGTTGTCCTTATGAAATTTTCTATGGGAGACCCCCTCCCACAGTGAGGCAGGTGTTAGCAGATTTACCACAAGTAAGGGGGTGGGATTTCACAGCAGATGGAACAATTAGGTAAGGTAATAAATCAGGTAACTAAGTTTGTATAAAAAAGAATCTCATTCCCCCTTGAGGAACAGATTCATGAATTTGTGCTCAGTGATCAGGTGTGGCTCAATGACTGGAAACACAATTCCTTGGCCTGACATTGGAAAGGTCCTTATACTGTTGTTTTAGCCACAATTCTGAAAGAGATGGGAATACCAGACCACCTAACCTGCCTCTTGAGAAATCTGGATGAAGGTCAGGAAGCAACAGTTTAGAGCAGGACATGGAACAACAGACTGGTTCCAAAAAGGAAAAGGAGTATGTCAAGGCTGTATATTGTCACCCTGTTTATTTAACTTATATGCAGAGTACATCATGAAACATGCTGGGATGGAAGATACATGAGCTGGAATGAAGATTGCCGGTAGAAATATCAATAAACTAAGATATGCAGATGACACCACCATTATGGCAGAACGTGAAGAGGAACGGGTATGTCGGGGAACTTCTTGAGTTGCAGCAAGGGTGTGAAGGACCCTTTGGAAGTTCCAGAGGTTAGGTGTGGTTAGTCTCGAGATGCCTCAGCAGAAATGGGCCTCATGTCGCCTGGAAAGGAGAGGCTCCTGGATATTCCAAGTTTCAACAGGTGTTCTCGAGTTACAATGGGGACTTCAGGGACCCGCTCTGGCGGCCGCAGGAAATGCCAGTCATCATGCGTGTTGCTAGGGGCCTCTTGTGATTCCTCTCCCGTCGATGCGGGGCCTAAGACCTTGTGTGGAGTCGGGGCCGGGAGCTGAGGATTCCTCTCCAGTGCTGACATGGATTTTGGGGTACTTCTGGAGTCTCCACAAGGGAGTCAGGCCTCGTCTCGAGTGGGGGCATGAGTGTGCCCTTTCCTCCCATGCTGTAGCAGCAGTGTCACGCTTCCCCTTGCGTGGACCAAGGGATCTGTGGCTTTCCCTCGAGTCTTTCCCACGAGGCTTTCCCACAGGGCTGTCCCACGTGTCACGGTGGTGTGAGTCGATCCTCGGCATGAAAGCCGAGGCAGTGCAGGGAAAACAGGTTCCTGTGGAATGGACTGAGACATCTGGGGTCGTCTTGGAATGGTGCACGACCCTGCAGTTCCTCTCCCCTTTCCTTTCGAGAGCGCCTCCTCTTGAGATGCGATGGGAATGCCGGGAATTCTTTCCCGACCAAGCAGGGAAAGGATCCCTCCTCTCGAGCTACTAGCCGGAAACGGAGCTCCTCTGGATGTGGCCGGGACCCTCGTGCTTCCTCTTGAGTGGAGACGGGTATGCCAGGGAACTTCTTGAGTTGCAGCATGACTGTGAAAGACTCTTTGGAAGTTCCAGAGGTCACGTGTGATTAGCCTCCAGACACCTCAGGGGAAAAGGGCCTCATCTCGCCTGCAGGGAGAACCTCCTGGATTTTACCGAGTTGCGGCAGGTGCTCTCGACTTACGATGGGGACCTCATGGACCCGCTCTGGTGACCTCAGGAAAGGCCAGTCCCCATGCGAGTTGCTAGAAGGCCTGTCGCTATTCCTCTCCCGTTGATGCCAGGGCCTAAGACCTTGTGTGGAGTCGGGGCCGGAACCTGAGGATTCCTCTCCAGGGCTGACATGCATCTTGGGGTACTTCTGGAGTCTCCCCAGGGGAGTCCAGTCCTAGTTCGAGTGGGGGCATGCACGTGCGCTTTCCTCCCGTGCTGTAGCAGCAGTGTCACGCTTCCCTTCGCGTGGATCAAGGTATCTGTGGCTTTCCCTCGAGGCTTTCCCACGAGGCTTTCCCACAGGGCTCTCCCACGCACCACCGTGGTGTGAGTCGATCCTCGGCGTGAAAGTCGAAGCAGTGCAGGGAAAACAGGATCCTCTGCAATGGACTGAGACATCTGGGGCACTCTTGGAATGGTGGCACTACCCATGAGTTCCTCTCGCCTTTCCTGTGCAGCGCGCCTCCTCTTGAGATGCATCGGAAACGTCGGGAATTCTTTCCCGAGGAAGCAGGGAAGGATCCCTCATCTCGAGTTTGGAGGCGGAAACGGAGCTCCTCTGGAGTGGCCGGACCCTCGTGCTTCCTCTGGAGTGGAGACCGGTATGTCGGGGAACTTCTTGAGTTGTAGCAAGGGTGTGTAGGACCCTTTGGAAGTTCCAGAGTTTAGGTGTGATTACTCTCGAGACGCCGCAGAGAAAATGGGCCTCATCTCGATTGGAGCAGAGAACCTCCTGGATTTTCTCGAGTTGAGGCAGGTGCTCTCGACTTACGACCGTGGACCTCAGGGACAGTGAAGCAGATGTGTCACGCTTCCCGTCGCGGGGATCAAGGGATCTGTGGCTTTCCCTCGAGGCTTTCCCACCGAGGCTTTCCACAGGGCTGTCCCACGTGCCACCATGGTGTGAGTGGATCCTCGGCGTGAAAGTCGAGGCAGTGCAGTGAAAACAGGTTTCCTCTGAAATGGACTGAGACATCTGGGGGACTCTTGGAATGGTGGCACGACCCTGGAGTTCCTCTCGCCTTTCCTATTGAGAGCCCTTGCTCTTGAGATGCCACAAGAATGCCGAAAAATCTTTCCTGACTAAGCAGGATAGGATCCTTCATCTCGAGCTGCCAGGCGGAAACGGGGTTCCTCTGAATGTGGGCGGGACCCTCGTGCTTCCTCTCGTGTGGAGACGGGTATGTCGGGGAACTTCTTGAGTTGAAGCAAGGACCCTTTTGAATTTCCAGAGTTTAGGTGTGATGAGCCTCCAGACACCTCAGAGGAAATGGGCCTCATCTTGCCTGGAGGGGAGAACCTCCTGGATTTTCTAGAGTTGGGCAGGGACTCTCGAGTTACGACGGGGACCTCAGGGACCCGCTCTGGTGGCCTCAGGAAAGGCCAGTGCCCATGGGAGTTGCAAGAGGGCCTTTCAGGACTACTCTCCCCGTCGATGTCGGGGCCTAAGACCTTGTGTGGAGTCGGGGCTGGAAGCTGAGGATTCCTCTCCAGTGCTACCATGGATCTTGGCGTACTTCTGGAGTCTCCCCTGGGGAGTCAGTGCTCATCTCGTGTGGGGGCATGCACGTGAGCTTTCCTCACGAACTGTAGCAGCAGTGTCACACTTCCCGTCACATGGATCAAGGGATCTGTGGCTTTCCCTCGACGCTTTACCACGAGGGTTTCCCACAGGTCTGTCCCACGTTCCACCGTGGTGTGAGTCGATCCTCGGCGTGAAAGTCGAGGCAGTGCAGGGAAAACAGGTTTCCCTGGAATGGACTGAGACATCTGGGGAACGCTGGGAATGGTGGCACGACCCTGGAGTTCCTCTCGCCTTTACTGTGTAGATCGCCTCCTCTTGAGATGCGATGTGAATGCCGGGATTTCTTTCCCGACCACGCAGGGAAATGATCCCTCCTCTCGAGCTAGGAGGCGGAAACGGGGCTCCTCTGGATGTGGGAGGGAATCTCGTGCTTCATCTCCAGTGGAGACGGGTATGTCGGGGAACTTCTTGAGTTGCAGAAAGGGTGTGAAGGACCCTTTGTAAGTTCCAGAGGTTAGGTGTGATTAGCCTCGAGACGCCTCAGCGGAAATGGGCCTCATCTCCCCTGGAGGGGAAAGCCTCCTGGATTTTCTCGAGTTGCGGCAGGTGCTCTCGACTTACGAAGGGGACCTCAGGGACCCGCTCTGGTGGCCTCAGGAAAGGCCAGTCCCCATGCGAGTTGCTCGGTGGCCCCTCGGGATTCCTCTCCCGACGATGCCGGGGCCTAAACCTTGTGTGGAGTCGGTGCCGGAACCTGAGGATTCCTCTCCAGTGCTGACATGGATCTTGGGGTACTTCTGGAGTCTCCCCAGGGGAGTCAGTCCTCGTCTCAAGTGGGGGCATGCACGTGCGCTTTCCTCCCGAGCTGCAGCAGCATTGTCACGGTTCCCTTCGCGTGGATCAAGGGAACTGTGGCTTTCCCTCGAGGCTTTCCCACGAGGCTTTCCCACAGGGCTGTCCCACGTGCCACCGTCGTGTGAGTCGATCCTCGGCTAGAAAGTCGAGGCAGTGCAGGGAAAACAGGTTTCCCTGGAATGGACTGAGACATCTGGGGGACTCTGGGAATGGTGGCACGACCCTGGAGTTCCTCTCGCCTTTCCTGTGGAGAGCGCCTCCTCTTGAGATGCGACGGGAAGCCGGGAATACTTTCCGACCACGCAGGGAAAGGATCCCTCCTCTCGAGCTAGTAGGCGGAAACGGGGCTCCTCTGGATGTGGGCAGAACTCTCGTGCTTCCTCTCGAGTGGAGACGGGTATGTCGGGGAACTTCTTGAGTTGCAGGCAAGGGTGTGAAGGACCCTTTCGAAGTTCCAGAGTTTAGGTGTGACTAGCCTCGAGACGCCTCAGCGGAAATGGGCCTCATCTCGCCTGGAGGGGAGAACCTCCTGGACTTTATCGAGTTGTGGCAGGTGCTCTGGACTTACGACGGGGACCTCAGGGACCCGCTCTTGTGGCCTCAGGAAAGGCCAGTCCCCATGCAAGTTTCTCGGGGGCCTCTCGGGATTCCTCTCCCGTCGATGCCAGGGCCTAAGACCTTGTGTCGAGTCGGTGCTGGAACCTGAGGATTCCTCTCCAGTGCTGACATGGATCTTGGGGTACTTCTGGAGTCTCACCAGGGCAGTCAGACCTCGTCTCGATTGGGGGCATGCCTGTGCGCTTTCCTCCTGAGCTGTAGCAGCAGTGTCACGGTTCCCTTCGCGTGGATCAAGGGATCGGTGGCTTTCCCTCGAGGCTTTCTCTCTAGGTTTTCCAACGAGGCTTTCCCACAGGGCTGTCCCACGTGCCACTGTGGTGTGAGTCGATCCTCGGCTTGAAATTCGAAGCAGTTCAGGGAAAACAGGTTTCGCTGGAATGGACTGAGATATCTGGGGGACTCTGGGAATGGTGGTATGAACCTGGAGTTCCTCTCGCCTTTCCTGTGGAGAGCGCCTCCTCTTGAGATTCGACGGGCACGCAAGGAATTCTTTCCCGACCACACAGGGAAAGGATCCCTCTTCTCGAGCTATGAGGAGGAAACGGGACTCCTCTGGATGTGGGTGGGACTCTCGTGCTTCCTCTCGAGTCGAGACGGTTATGTCGGGGAACTTCTTGAGTTGCAGCAAGGATGTGAAGGACTCTTTGGATGTTCCAGAGGTTAGGTGTGATTAGCCTCGAGACCCCTCAGCGGAAATGGGCCTCATCTCGCCTGGAGGGGAGAAACCTCCTGGATTCTCTCGAGTTGCGGCAGGTGCTCTCGACTTACGACGGGGACCTCAGGGACCCGCTCTGGTGGCCTCAGGAAAGGCCAGTCCCCATGCGAGTTGCTCGGGGGTCTCTCGGGATTCCTCTACTGTTGATGCCGGGGCCTAAGACCTTGTGTGGAGTCGGTGCTGGAACCTGAGGATTTCTCTCCAGTGCTGACATGGATCTTGGGGTACTTCTGGAGTCTCCCCTGGGAGTCAGTCCTCGTCTCGTGTGGGGGCATGCCCGTGCGCTTACCTTCCAAGCTCTATCAGCAGTGTCACCCTTCCCTTCACGTGGATCAAGGGATCTGTGGCTTTACCTCGAGGATTTCCCACGAGGCTTTCCCTCGAGGCTTTCCCACAGGGCTCTCCCACGTGCCACCGTGGTGTGACTCTATCCTCGGATTGAAAGTGGAGGCAGTGCAGGGTAAACAGGTTTCCCTGGAATGGACTGAGACATCCGGGGCATTCAGGGAATGGTGGCACGACCTGGAGTTCCTCTCACCTTTACTGTTTAGAGCCCCTCCTCTTGAGATGCGACGGGAACGCCGGGAATTCTTTCCGGACACGCAGGGAAAGGATCCCTCCTCTCGAGCTAGGAGGCGGAAACACGGCTCATCTGAATGTGGGCTGGACTCTCGTGCTTCCTCTCGAGTGGAGACGGGTATGTCGGGGAACTTCTTGAGTTGAAGCAAAGGTGTGAAGGACCCTTTCGAAGTTCCCGAGTTTAGGTGTGATTAGACTCGAGACATCTCAGCGGAAAAGGGCCTCATCTCGCCTGGAGGGGAGAACCTCCTGGATTTTCTCGAGTTGCGGCAGGTGCTCTCGACTTAGGACGGGGACCTCAGGGACCCGCTCTGGTGGCCTCAGGAAAGGCCAGTACCCATGCGAGTTGCTCAGAGGCCTTTCGGAATTCCTCTCCCATCGATGCCGGGCCCTAAGACCTTGTGTCGTGTCGGTGCCGGAACCTGAGGATTCCTCTCCAGTGCTGACATGGATCTTGGGGTACTTCTGGAGTCTCCCCAGGGGAGTCAGTCCTCGTCTCGAGGGGGGGCTTGCACGTGTGCTTTCCTCCAGAGCTGTAGCAGCAGTGTCACGCTTCCCTTCGTGTGGATCAAGGGATCAGTGGCTTTCCCTCGAGCGTTTCCCACGAGGCTTTCCACGAGGCTTTCCCACAGGGCTTTCCCTCGTGCAACCGTGGTGTGAGTCGATCCTCGGCTTGAAAGTGGAGGCAGTGCCAGGAAAACAGGTTTCCCTGGAATGGACTGAGACATATGGGGGATTCTGGGAATGGTGGCATGACCCTGGAGTTCCTCTCGCCTTTCCTGTGGAGAGCGCCTCCTCTTGAGATGCGACGGGAACGCCGGGAATTCTTTCCCGACCATGCACTGAAAGGATCCCTCCTCTCGAGCTATGAGGCAGAAAAGGGGCTCCACTGGATATGGGGGGGATTCTTGTGCTTCCTCTCAAGTGGAGACGGGTATGTCGGGGAACTTCTTGAGTTGAAGCAAGGGTGTGAAGGACTCTTTGGAAGTTCGAAAGTTTAGGTGTGATTAGCCTCGTGACGCCTTAGCGGAAATGGGCCTCAGCTCACCTGGAGGGGAGAACCTCCTGGATATTCTCGAGTTGCGGCAGGTGCTCTCGACTTACGACCTGGACCTCAAGGACCCGCTTTGGTGGCCTGAGGAAAGGCCAGTCCCCATGCGAGTTGCTCGGGGGCTTCTCGGGATTCCTCTCCTGTCGATGTCGGGGCCTAAGACCTTGTGTGCAGTCGGTACCGGAACCTGAGGATTCCTTTCCAGTGCTGACATGGATCTTGGGCTACCTCTGGAGTCTCCCCAGGGGATTCAGGCCTCGTCTCGAGTGGGGGCATGAGCGTGCCCTTTCCTCCCATGCTGTAGCAGCAGTGTCACGCTTCTGCTTGCGTGGACCAAGGGATCTGTGACTTTCCCTCGAGTCTTTCCCACGAGGCTCTCCACAGGGCTGTCCCACGTGTCTCGGTGGTGTGAATCGATCCTCGGCGTGAAAGCCGAGGCAGTGCAGGGAAAACAGGTTCCTATGGAATGGACTGAGACATCTGGGGGAGTCTTGGAATGGTGGCACGACCCTGCAGTTCCTCTCCCCTTTCCTTTGGAGAGCGCCTCCTCTTGAGATGCGATGGGAGTGCCGGAAATTCTTTCCCGACCAAGTAGGGAAAGGATCCCTCATCTCGAGCTACGAGCCGGAAACGGAGCTCCTCTGGATGTGGCCGGGACCCTCGTGCTTCCTCTTGAGTGGAGACGGGTATGTCGGGGAACTTCTTGAGTTGCAGCATGACTGTGAAAGACTCTTTAGAAGTTCCAAAGTTCACGTGTGATTAGCCTCGAGACACCTCAGTGGAAACGGGCCTCATCTCGCCTGCAGGGGAGAACCTCCTGGATTTTCTCGAGTTGTGGCAGGTGCTCTCGAGTTACGACGGAGACCTCAGGGACCCGCTCTGGTGACCTCAGGAAAGGCCAGTCCCCATGCGAGGTACTAGGGGGCCTCTCAGGATTCCTCTCCCGTCGATGCCGGGGCCTAAGACCTTGTGTGGAGTCGGGACCGGAACCTGAGGATTCCTCTCCAGTGCTGACATGGATCTTGGCGTACTTCTGGAGTCTCCCAAGCTTGCGTCAGTCCTCGGCTCGAGTGGGGTCATGCACGTGCGCTTTCCTCCCGAGCGGTAGCAGCAGTGTCACGCTTCCCTTCTCGTGGATCAAGGAATCTGTGGCTTTCCCTGGAGTCTTTCCCATGAGGCTTTCCCACAGGGCTATTCCACTTGCCACCATGGTGTGAGTCGATCCTCGGCGTGAAAGTCGAACCAGTGCAGGGAAAACAGGAACCTCCTTCCCCACAGTAGGGGATACACTGTCCCCTTGGGCGGGTGTCTCCAGGGCACTCGCGCTGGGGGGTTGCCCGCGGAGGTGCGGGCCTCAGGCTCCACGTGAGAAAAGCCCCAAATGGCATTAGCTGCCAGTCCAGACGCTGGCCCCTCAGGTCTCTGGCCGGAGCCTTGGGCTCCAGGCAACTCAAAGCCCTCGGCGGTGGCACTCTGGGACTGCTGTAGGGAAAGGATGCCAAGAGCCCATGGAGGAGTTGGGGAGGGGGCATGGGGCAAACGGAGGCGAGGACAGCGAGGCATCTAGGTGGAAGCGCTGGAGAGAGCGTCTGGTGTCCCGGAATGCCTCGGAGGAGCCAGCGGGGGACAGTCGAGGCCCAGGGACCTGTGGAATGTGAAAAGGCGGGAAATCCCAGAGCAAGGCAGGCTGGGAAAGGGGGCGTTGGTGGCCAATTCAAAGGGACCTTGGGGCGTTTCCTGGGCGGTGAGCTCCCTTGGCACTGCTGAGGGCCCCTGATTGATCCACCCGGGGTTGATCCCACCCCCGCTGCGAGGGAGGGCCACAAACCAAAGCGCGCGAACTGCCCGCCCACCCCAACGGGGATCTTGGCGGTCCAGGGCTCAGCCGTGCCCGGGAAAAGCCCACTCGCTCCACGGGACTCCGTCCAGGGTCTCTGCTTGGAAAGAGGCCAGGGGCGACGCCCACCATCTACCCACCCAAACCCTATTGACGTCAATGGTGGCGGAGACGCCTCCCGTTCTCCAGAGTCCTAAGCTGCTGGGTCCCCGCCCACTCGGCCAGCAGTCTGCAGCGTGCCCGTGTGCCTCTCCCACCATGGCTTGGTTCGGCTCCTCCAGCACCTCAAGCGGTATGTTTGCCCTCGGTCCCTGTGGTCGGATCACATCTCAGGGGATTTGCGGGTGGCCTGGGCAAGGGCTCTCGGCCAATGTGTTGACCCCCCTCCTACCCGAGAACGGCTGGGACCCATCGGCCAGGCCTGGGGTTCGAGGCGTCAGGTGTGCCCAAATTTGGAGGGCGTGGCATCGTTCGTTCATCTTGCTCCTTTGGCACACACATGGCTTCTCCGTTCTCTTTTCTGGGAAGACAGTGTTGTTTCAGGGGGCGTGCTGCGGGGGGCGGGGGCCGGGGTTGCGGGGTGGTGGGAGCGGGTGCTGTGCTGGGATGAGGCCCTTTATCCTCACATCTTCCTGTGGGAATGGGAGTCGGGGAGCTCTGTGGCCTTGCTGCCTTCAGTGGCTTCCTCTGCACAGGGGCCTAGTGGCTTCTGCCTTTTGTCAGGCGTTACGGGGTTTGGGCTTCGCTTTGGTGGCCTTGGCCTTTGCCTTGGCCTGGGCCTTGCCCTTGCCCTTGCCCTTGCCTTGGTCTTGGGCTTGGCCTTGCCCTGCCCTTGAAGTTGAACTTGACCTTGACCTTGAACTTGACCTTGACCTTGACTTTGAACTTGAAATTGGCCTTGACCTTGACCTTGAACTTGAACTTGACCTTGACCTTGAACTTTAACTTCAACTTGAACTTGAACTTGACCTTGAACTTGAACTTGAACTTGACGTTGAACTTGAACTTGACCTTGACCTTGAACTTGACCTTGACCTTGAGCTTGAACTTGACCTTGACCTTGAACTTCAACTTGAACTTTACCTTGAACTTGACCTTGAACTTCAACTTGAACTTGACCTTGACCTTGAACTTGAATTTGAACTTGAACTTGAACTTGACCTTGACCTTGACCTTGACCTTGACCTTGACTTTGAACTTGAACTTGACTTTGAACTTCAACTTGAACTTGACCTTGAACTTGAACTTGACCTTGAACTTGAACTTGACCTTGACCTTGACCAACAACGGGAGACCTCGAGATTTGCTCAGAGCATCGGAGGTCCAGAAGCAGGGCCCTGTATCTCCCCTTCCCTTTGTGATCATTGCAAAGACATTCCTAGCTGATAGCGGGAGTGCCCCTGAAGAAGCAAGCAGTGGGAGTGTGTTTGACACGACTGTGTGCCTTCCTGGCCTCATCTCCACAAGGGGCCTTTCCTCTCGAATAGGCCCCATGTCCCCTTGGGGAGGGTGTCATGCCTCTTTTCTCCTCACTGCCAAAGGGTGGAGCCAAGCTCGCTCTGTCAGAGGTACAAAAACAGCAATTGAATGGGTTTTCAAGCTCTTGCTAGGCTGCACCCTTTCAGGGCCCACTTTACTGAAACAGGTGCTCTGTGGCCCCTGGTTGGGTATGCAGGTTCACAAACAGGGTGAGATCCTGTCCAAGCCAAGAATTTTCCTGAAAGACCTAGGCTCACTAGAGCTCTCCTCCAGAGCAAAGGGGATAGAGGAGATGTATGGAGGAGTCTTTGCCTTTCCCTGTGAGTGTGGGGCTACTCCCTACGGCCCCAAGCTCAGGGATAACTGCCTCTAAGAAAGGAATGGCAAGAAGCGCTATTCTTGGAGGTTGGGACAGGGAGTTCGCAGCATGTGGGGAAAGAAAGACTTCTTCGGGGAAGAAGAGGCAACCACCGGGGGTGTGTTTGCAAGCCTCTATTTGGAAGGAACAGGTTTGCTTATACAACTCAAGACCTCCAGATCTGCTCAGAGGACTGAAGTTCCAGAGACAGGGCCATGTATCTCCCCTTCCCTTTGAGATCCTTGCAAAGACATTCCTAGCAGATCGTGGAGTGCCCATGAAGAAGCAAGCAGCGGGAGTGTGCTTGACATCACTGGCTGCCTACCTGGGCTCAGCTCCTCAAGGGGCCTTTCTCTCCTGGTAGGCCCTATGTCCCCTTTGGGAGAGGGTGGTGCCCTCTTCCCTCCACACTGCCAAAGGGTGGAGGTGGAGCAAACTCGTTCTCCCCGAGGTTAAAAAAAAAGACAAATTGGATGGATTTTTAAGCTCTTGCTATGCTGCAACCCCTCCAGGACCCACTCGAGCAAAACAGGTGCCCTGTGGCCCCTAGGTCGGTATGCAGGTTCACACACTGGGTGGGATCCCGTCAAAGCCTAAGAATTTTCCTGACAGACCTAGGCTCACTAGAGCTCTCCTCCAGAGGAAAGGGGACAGAAAAGACGTGTGTGTGGAGGTGGCTCTGCCTTTCCAGGTCCCAATCTCAGGGATAACTGCCCCTAAGAAAGGAACTGCTGCTGCTGCTGCTGCTAAGTTGCTTCAGTCGTGTTCGACTCTGTGCGACGCCATAGACGGTAGCCCACTAGGCTCCCCCGTCCCTGGGATTCTCCAGGCAAGAACAGTAAGTGGGTTGCCATTGCCTTCTCCAATGCATGAAAGTGAAAATGAAAGTGCAGTCGCTCAGTCGTGTCCGACCCTCAGCGACCCCACGGACTGCAGCCTACCAGGCCTCTACCGTCCATAGGATTTTCTGAAAGGAACTGCAAGACGCGCTTTTCC
>NW_017216537.1:0-13123 GCF_001704415.2 Capra hircus
GGCCCCATCCTTTATGTTCATAAAGCCTTTTATACTTTTGATAAAACATGGAGTTCAATGGGTAACACAAAATTATGTAGCGTTTGCACCCCAGACTCTTTCTGTACATCATTTTGTATACAAAAGGTCTCTGGTGATTTACATTATCTTCTGGCCAAGAGGCTTGTTAAACACTTTTTGGCTCTCTTCCTTAATGAATGTTATTTTGTTTCCTCTGAAGTGTTTTTCTTTAATCTGCATTTCCTTAAAGCATTAAAGTTACATCTCTATAAAACAAAGGTGCAGTGGGTTATAACAAAGAAGGTACTTAACTCAAAGATCTAATGTTCCTAATACCAGGTCTACTACTTTTTTTTAATATACCAACTCTATCTAAAAATAAAGGATATGAAAATTTAGCAGCAAGCATTGACCCAAAAAATGAAACTTTTAATCAGTCCTATTATAAAGATTTTGACTCCTCGGATGCCCCTACATTCCTAGGATGCTTTAAGCTTCCTGTGCCTCCTGGGGAAAGGAGGCCTCAAACAATCACATGCCCAGCTGTACGAGTCCTGCAGGCAGGCTAGAAAGCATTCAGAGGGTTTTTGGATTGAAACACTCTTTCAAATGCTGAAGACTAAAGCCCTGAATTGACTTTTTCCCAGAAAATGTCAGAAGAGTGGAAAAGCAGAGCAAAAAAGCCGGCAGATTTTTGTTTGGGTATGTGCGTAGGAACTTCCAGAGGGGTCCCTGAAGTCTGAAACACACCATGCCTATGTCAGTTTTCTTCCTCATGACGTTATCACGGACGGGAGTCCTCATACTGGCTCCCAGCATCAGTCCAATCCAGAGGAACCTGTTTTCCCTGCACTGCCTCGACTTTCACGCTGAGGATCAACTCACACCACGGTGGCACGAGGGAAAGCCCTGTGAGACAGCCTCGTGGGAAAGCCTCCAGGGAAAGCCACAGATCCCTTGATCCACACGACGGGAAGCGTGACCCTGCTGCTACAGCTCGGGAGGAAAGCACACGTGCGTGCCCTCACTTGAGAGGAGGATTGACTCTCCAGGGGAGACTCCAGAAGAGCCCCAATATCCATGTCAGCACTGCAGAGGAAACCTCAGGTTCCGGCCCCGAACCACACAAGTTGTTCGGCCCGGGCATCAACAGGAGAGTTATCAAGAGAAGCCCCCCAGCATCTGGCATGGGGACTGGCCTTTGATGAAGCCACCAGAGCGGGTCCCTGACGTCCCCGTCGTAAGTCGGGAGCACCTGCCGCAACTCGAGAAAATCCAGGAGGTTCTCCCCTCCAGGCGAGATGAGGCCCATTTCCAATGAGGTGTCTCGAGGCTAATTACATCTAATCTCTGGAACTTCCAAAGGGTCCTTCACACCCTTGCTGCAACTCAAGAAGTTCCCCGACATTCCCATCTCCACTCGAGAGGAAACACGAGGGTCCTGCCCACATCCAGAGTAGCCCCGTTTCATCCTCCTAGCTAGAGATGAGGGATCCTTTCCCTGCTTGGTCGGGAAAGAACTTCCGGCATTCCCGTCGCATCTCAGGTGGAGCGCGCTCTCCACAGGAAGGGAGAGAGGAACTCCATGGTCGTGCCACCATTTCAAGCGTCCCCAGATGTCTCAGTCCATTCCAGAGGATCTTGTTTTTACAGAGTGCCTAAACTTTCATGCCGAGGATCGCCTCACACCACGGTGGCACGGGGGACAGCCCTGTGGGAAAGCCTCGTGGGAAAGCCTCTAGGAAAAGCCTAGAGGAAAAGCCACAGATCCATTGATCCACGCGACGGGAAGCATGACACTGCTGCTACAGCTCGGGAGGAAGGGGGCATGCGCATGCCCCCACTCGAGACGAGGACTGATTCCCCTTGGAGACTTCAGAAGTATCCCAAAAACATGTCAGCACTGGAGAGGAATACTCAGGTTCTGGCCCCCACTCCACACAAGGTCTTGGGCCCCGGCATCTACCGGTGAGGAATCCCGAGAGGCCCTCTAGCAACTCACATGGGAACTGGTCTTTCCTAAGGCCAACAGAACGGGTCCCTGAGGTCCCCGTCGTAAGTCGAGAGCACCTGCCACAACTCGAGAAAATGAAGGAGATTCTCCCCTTCAGGCGAGATGAAGCCCATTTCCACTGAGACGTCTCGAGGCTAATCACACCTAACCTCTGGAACTTCCAAAGGGTCCTTCACACCATAGCTGCAACTCAAGAAGTTCCACGAGAGACCCGTCGCCACTACATAGGAATCACCAGGGTACCACCCACATCCAGAGGAGCCCCAATTCCCCCTCCTAGCTCAATGTGAGGGATCCTTTCCCTGATTGGCCGGGAAAGAATTCCTGTCGTACCTGTCGCATCTCAAGAGGAGGCACGCTCCACAAGAAAGGTGAGAGGAACTCCAGGGTCGTTTCCACCATTCCAAGAGTCCCCCAGATGTCTCAGTCCTTTCCAGAGGAACTTGTTTACCCTGCACTGCCTCGACGTTCACGCGGAGGACCGACACACACGATGGTGGCACGTGGGACAGCCCTGTGGGAAAGCCTCGTGGGAAAGCCTCGAGGGAAAACAAGAAACCCCTTGATCAACCCAACGGGAAAATTGACTCTGCTCCTAATGCTCGGGAGAAAAGCGCACGCGCATGCCCCCATTGGAGACGAAGATGACTCCCCTGTGGAGACTCCAGTAGTACCCAAGATCCATGTTAGCACTGGAGAGGAAACCTCAGGTTCGGGCACCGACTCCAAACAAGGTCTTAGGCCCCGTCATCGACCGGAGAGGAATCCCGAGAGGCCCTTAGCAACTCGCAAGTCGACTGGCATTTCCTGAGTGGACCAGAGCGGGTTACATAAGTCCCGGTCGTAACTGGAGAGCACCTGCTGAAACTCGAGAAAATCCAGGAGGTTCTCCCCTGCAGGCGAGATGAGGCCCATTTCCGCTGAGGCGTCTCGAGTCTAATCACACCTAACCTCTGGAACTTCCAAAGGGTCCATCACACCCTTGCTGCAACTCAAGAAGTTCACCGACATACCCGTCTCCACACGAGAGGAAGCACCAGAGACCCGCCCACATCCAGAGGAGCCCCGTTTCCGCCTCCTAGCTCGAGAGGAGGGATCCTTTCCCTGCGTAGACAGGAAAGAATTCCTGGCGTTCCTGGCGCATCTCAAGAGGAGGCGCTCTCCACAGGAAAGGCGAGAGGAACTCCAGGGTCGTGCCACCATTCCCAGAGTCCCCAAGATGTCTCAGTCCATTCCAGGGAAAACTGTTTTCCTGGCACTGCCTCCACTTTCAAGCCGAGGATCGACTCACACCACGGTTGCACGAGGGAAAGCCCTGTGGGAAAGCCTCGTGGAAAGCGTCGTGGTAAACCCTCGAGGGAAAGCCACTGATCCCTTGTTCCACGCGAAGGGAAGCGTGACAATGCTGCTAGAGCTCGGGAGGAAAGCGCACGTGCATACCCAAACTCGAGACCAGGACTGACTCCCCTGGGGAGACTCCAGAAGTACCCCAAGATCCATGTCAGCACTGGAGAGGAATCCTCAGGTTCCAGCACCGACTCCACACAAGGTCTTAGGCCCCGGCATCGTCGGGAGAGGAATCCCGAGAGGCCCCCGAGCAACTCGCATGGGGACTGGCCTTTCCTAAGGCCAACAGAGCGGGTCCCTATTGTGCCCTTTGTAAGTTGAGAGCACCTGCCGCAACTCGAGAAAATCCAGGAGGTTCTCACCTCCAGGCGTGATGAGGCCCATTTCCGCTGAGGCGTCTCAAGGCTAATCACACATAACCTCTGAAACTTCCAAAGGGTCCTTCACACCCCTGCTGCAACTTAAGAAGTTCCCAGATAAACCCATCTCCACTCGAGAGGAAGCACGAGAGTCCCGCCCACATCCAGAGGAGCCCCGTTTCCACCTCCTAGCTCGAGAGCAGGGATCCGTTCCCTGCGTGGTCGGGAAAGAATTCCCGGCGTTCCCGTCGCATCTCAAAAAGAGGCGCTCTCCACAGGAAAGGCGAGAGGAACTCCAGGGTGGTGCCACCATTCCCAGAGTGCCCCAGATATCTCAGTCCATTCCAGGGAAACCTGTTTTCCCTGCACTGCCTCAACTTTCAAGCCGAGGATCGACTCACACCACGGTGGCACGTGGGACAGCCCGTGGAAAGCCTCGTGTGAAAGCCTCATGGGAAAGCCCCGAGGGAAAGCCACTGATCCCTTGATCCTCGGGAAGGGAAGCGTGACACTGCTGCTGCAATTCGGGAGGAAAGCACACGTGCATGCCCCTACTTGAGACGAGGACTGACTCCCCTGGGAGACTCCGGAGGTACCCCAAGATCCATGTCAGCACTGGAGAGTAATCCTCACGTTCCGGCTCCGACTCCACACAAGGTCTTAAGCCCCGGCATGGACGGCAGAGAAATCCCGAGAGGCCCCGAGCAACTCGCATGGGGACTGGCCTTTCCTGAGGCCACCAGAGCGGGTCCCTGAGGTCTCCGTCGTAAGACGAGAGGACCTGCCGCAACTAGAAACAATCCAGGAGGTTGTCCCCTCCAGGCGAGATGAGGCCCATTTCCGCTGAGGCGTCTCGAGGCTAATCACACCTAACCTCTGGAACTTCCAAAGGGTCCTTCACACCCTTGCTGCAACTCAAGAAGTTCCCCGACATTCCCGTCTCTACTCCAGAGTAAGCACGAGAGCCCGCCCACATCCAGAGGAGCCCCGTTTCCGCCTCCTAGCTCGAGAGGAGGGATCCTTTCCCTGCGTGGTCGGGAAAGAATTCCCGGCATTCCCGTCGCATCTCAAGAGGAGGCGCTCTCCACTGGAAGGCGAGAGGAACTCCCGGGTCTTGCCACCATTCCCAGAGTCCCGCAGATGTCTAAGTCCATTCCAGGGAAATCTGTTTTCCCTCGATTGCCGCGACTTTCAAGCCGAGGATCGACTCACACCACGGTGGCACGTGGGACAGCCCTGTGAGAAAGCCTTCTGGGAAAGCCTCGTGGAGAGCCTCAAGGGAAAGGCACAGATCCCTTGATCCAGGCGAAGGGAAGCGTGACACTGCTGCTACAGCTCGGGAGGAAAGCGCACGTGCATGCCCCACTCGAGACGAGGACTGACTCCCCTGGGGAGACTCCAGAAATACCCCAAGATCCATGTCAGCACTGGAGAGGAATCCTCAGTTCCGGCACCGTCTCCACACAAGGTTTTAGGCCCCGGCATCGACGGGGAGAAGAATCCCGAGAGGCCCCGAGCAACTCGCTTGGGGACTGGCCTTTCCTGAGGCCACCAGAGCGGGTCCCTGAGGTCCCCGTCGTAAGTCGAGAGCACCTGCCGCAACTTGAGAACATCCAGGAGGTTCTCCCCTCCAGGCGAGATGAGGCCCATTTCCGCTGAGGCGTCTCGAGGCTAATCACACCTAACCTTTGGAACTTCCAAAGGACCCTTCACACCCTTGCTGCAACTCAAGAAGTTCCCCGACATACCCGTCTCCACTCGAGAGGAAGCACCAGAGACCGGCCCACATCCAGAGGAGCCCCGTTTCCGCCTCCTAGCTCGAGAGGAGGGATCCTTTCCCTGCGTGGTCGGGAAAGAATTCCGGGCGTTCCTGTCGCATCTCAAGAGGAGGTGCTCTCCACAGGAAAGGCGAGAGGAACTCCAGGGTCGTGCCACCATTCCCAGAGTCCCCCAGATGTCTTAGTCCATTTCAGGGAAACCTGATTTCCCTGCACTGCCTCGAATTTCTAGCCGAGGATCGACTCACACCACGATGGCACATGGGACAGCACTGTGGAAAGCCTCGTGGGAAAGCCTCGAGGGAAAGCCACAGATCCCTTGATCCACGCGAAGGGAAGCGTTGCACTGCTGCTACAGCTCGGAGGAAAGCGCACGTTCATGCCCCCACACAAGACGACGACTAACTCCCCTGGGGAGACTTCAGAAGTACCCCAAGATCCATGTCAGCACTGGAGAGGAAACCTCAGGTTCCGGCACCGACTCCACACAGGGTCTTAGGCCCGGCATCGACGGGAGAGGAATCCCGAGAGGCCCCAGAGCAACTCGCATGGGGACTGGCCTTTCCTGAGGCCACCAGAGCGGTTCCCTGAGGTCCCCGTAGTAAGTCAAGAGCACCTGCCGCAACTCGAGAAAATCCAGGAGGTTCTCCCCTCCAGGCGAGATGAGGCCCTTTTCCTCTGAGGCGTCTCGAGGCTAACCATACCTAACATCTGGAACTTCCAAAGGGTCCTTCACACCCTTGCTGCAACTCAAGAAGTTCCCCGACATACCTGACTCCACTCGAGAGGAAGCACGAGAATCCCGCCCACATCCAGAGGAGCCCCGTTTCCGCCTCATACCTCGAGGTCAGGTATCCTTTCCCTGCATGTTCGGGAAAGAATTCCCGGTGTTCCCGTCGCATCTCATGAGGAGGCGCTCTCCACAGGAAAGGCGGAGGAACTCCAGGGTCATGCCACCATTCCAAGAGTCCCCCAGATATCTCAGTCTGCCGGGTCCAGCCCCGCTGGATCCAGGGAATTCGACGGATGGACGGCGTTGTCGTGGAAAGTCTTTTTTATTTATTAATGTAAGATTAGATTAAGAAATTATAGTGTAGTAAGAAGATTAACTGGAGGAAAAGGGCTGAATATCTTGGTTTACGTGGAAGGCCAATAAAATTCCAGACAAAGAATTTTCACCATCTACGTTGGGCCACCAGCCCCTGCTTGAATATCTAAGGGTGCCTCACCTTAAGCTCCCTTTCGTGCAGGTCTTAACAGCCAGGCAAGTAAGTAGACCTGGCGAGCCTCCGCGCCCCTGGTGGAGATTCAGCCTGAAGTTAAAGTAAAAAGCAGAGAGAAGGAAAGGGAGAGAAGAAGAAAGAGAGAAAAAGACACGGGGGAGCCTGAGTCTCAAGAAACCAGGCCGAGAGACTAGTTCGAGAAACTGGTCCGAGAAACTGGCCCCATCCTTTATTGTTCATAAAGCCTTTTATACTTTTGATAAAACATGGAGTTCAATGGGTAACACAAAATTATGTAGCGTTTGCACCCCAGACTCTTTCTGTACATCATTTTGTATACAAAAGGTCTCTGGTGATTTACATTATCTTCTGGCCAAGAGGCTTGTTAAACACTTTTTGGCTCTCTTCCTTAATGAATGTTAATTTTGTTTCCTCTGAAGTGTTTTTCTTTAATCTGCATTTCCTTAAAGCATTAAAGTTACATCTCTATAAAACAAAGGTGCAGTGGGTTATAACAAAGAAGGTACTTAACTCAAAGATCTAATGTTCCTAATACCAGGTCTACTACTTGTTTTTTTAATATACCAACTCTATCTAAAAATAAAGGATATGAAAATTTAGCAGCAAGCATTGACCCAAAAAATGAAACTTTTAATCAGTCCTATTATAAAGATTTGACTCCTCGGATGCCCCTACATTCCTAGGATGCTTTAAGCTTCCTGTGCCTCCTGGGGAAAGGAGGCCTCAAACAATCACATGCCCAGCTGTACGAGTCCTGCAGGCAGGCTAGAAAGCATTCAGAGGGGTTTTTGGATTGAAACACTCTTTCAAATGCTGAAGACTAAAGCCCTGAATTGACTTTTTCCAGAAAATGTCAGAAGAGTGGAAAAGCAGAGCAAAAAAGCCGGCAGATTTTTTGTTGGGGTATGTGCGTAGGAACTTCCAGAGGGGTCCCTGAAGTCTGAACACACCATGCCTATGTCAGTTTTCTTCCTCATGACGTTATCACGGACGGGAGTCCTCATACTGGCTCCCAGCATCAGTCCAATCCAGAGGAACCTGTTTTCCCTGCACTGCCTCGACTTTCACGCTGAGGATCAACTCACACCACGGGCACGAGGGAAAGCCCTGTGAGAGCCTCGTGGGGAAAGCCTCCAGGGAAAGCCACAGATCCCTTGATCCACACGACGGGAAGCGTGACCCTGCTGCTACAGCTCGGGAGAAGCACACGTGCGTGCCCTCACTTGAGAGGAGGATTGACTCTCCAGGGAGACTCCAGAAGAGCCCCATATCCATGTCAGCACAGAGGAAACCTCAGGTTCCGGCCCCGAACCACACAAGTTGTTCGGCCCGGGCATCAACAGGAGAGTTATCAAGAGAAGCCCCCCAGCATCTGGCATGGGACTGGCCTTTGATGAAGCCACCAGAGCGGGTCCCTGACGTCCCCGTCGTAAGTCGGGAGCACCTGCCGCAACTCGAGAAAATCCAGGAGGTTCTCCCCTCCAGGCGAGATGAGGCCCATTTCCAATGAGTCTCTCGAGGCTAATTACATCTAATCTCTGGAACTTCCAAAGGGTCCTTCACACCCTTGCTGCAACTCAAGAAGTTCCCCGACATTCCCATCTCCACTCGAGAGGAAACACGAGGTCCTGCCCACATCCAGAGTAGCCCCGTTTCATCCTCCTAGCTAGAGATGAGGGATCCTTTCCTGCTTGGTCGGGAAAGAACTTCCGCATTTCCCGTCGCATCTCAGGTGGAGGCGCTCTCCACAGGAAGGGAGAGAGGAACTCCATGGTCGTGCCACCATTTCAAGCGTCCCCAGATGTCTCAGTCCATTCCAGAGGATCTTGTTTTTACAGAGTGCCTAAACTTTCATGCGAGGATCGCCTCACACCACGGTGGCACGGGGGACAGCCCTGTGGGAAAGCCTCGTGGGAAAGCCTCTAGGAAAAGCCTAGAGGAAAAGCCACAGATCCATTGATCCACGCGACGGAAGCATGACACTGCTGCTACAGCTCGGGAGGAAGGGGCATGCGCATGCCCCACTCGAGACGAGGACTGATTCCCCTTGGGAGACTTCAGAAGTATCCCAAAACATGTCAGCACTGGAGAGGAATACTCAGGTTCTGGCCCCCACTCCACACAAGGTCTTGGGCCCCGGCATCTACCGGTGAGGAATCCGAGAGGCCCTCTAGCAACTCACATGGGAACTGGTCTTTCCTAAGGCCAACAGAACGGGTCCCTGAGGTCCCCGTCGTAAGTCGAGAGCACCTGCCACAACTCGAGAAAATGAAGGAGATTCTCCCCTTCAGGCGAGATGAAGCCCATTTCCACTGAGACGTCTCGCGAGGCTAATCACACCTAACCTCTGGAACTTCCAAAGGGTCCTTCACACCATAGCTGCAACTCAAGAAGTTCCACGAGAGACCCGTCGCCACTACATAGGAATCACCAGGTACCACCCACATCCAGAGGAGCCCCAATTCCCCCTTAGCTCAATGTGAGGGATCCTTTCCCTGATTGGCCGGGAAAGAATTCCTGTCGTACCTGTCGCATCTCAAGAGGAGGCACGCTCCACAAGAAAGGTGAGAGGAACTCCAGGGTCGTTCCACCATTCCAAGATCCCCAGATGTCTCAGTCCTTTCCAGAGGAACTTGTTTACCCTGCACTGCCTCGACGTTCACGCGGAGGACCGACACACACGATGGTGGCACGTGGGACAGCCCTGTGGGAAAGCCTCGTGGGAAAGCCTCGAGGGAAAACAAGAAACCCTTGATCAACCCAACGGGAAAATTGACTCTGCTCCTAATGCTCGGGAGAAAAGCGCACGCGCATGCCCCCATTGGAGACGAAGATGACTCCCCTGTGGAGACTCCAGTAGTACCCCAAGATCCATGTTAGCACTGGAGAGGAAACCTCAGGTTCGGGCACCGACTCCAAACAAGGTCTTAGGCCCCGTCATCGACCGGAGAGGAATCCCGAGAGGCCCCTTAGCAACTCGCAAGTCGACTGGCATTTCCTGAGTGGACCAGAGCGGGTTACATAAGTCCCGGTCGTAACTGGAGAGCACCTGCTGAAACTCGAGAAAATCCAGGAGGTTCTCCCCTGCAGGCGAGATGAGGCCCATTTCCGCTGAGGCGTCTCGAGTCTAATCACACCTAACCTCTGGAACTTCCAAAGGTCCATCACACCCTTGCTGCAACTCAAGAAGTTCACCGACATACCGTCTCCACACGAGAGGAAGCACCAGAGACCCGCCCACATCCAGAGGAGCCCCGTTTCCGCCTCCTAGCTCGAGAGGAGGGATCCTTTCCCTGCGTAGACAGGAAAGAATTCCTGGCGTTCCTGGCGCATCTCAAGAGGAGGCGCTCTCCACAGGAAAGGCGAGAGGAACTCCAGGGTCGTGCCACCATTCCAGAGTCCCCAAGATGTCTCAGTCCATTCCAGGGAAAACTGTTTTCCTGGCACTGCCTCCACTTTCAAGCCGAGGATCGACTCACACCACGGTTGCACGAGGGAAAGCCCTGTGGGAAAGCCTCGTGGAAAGCGTCGTGGTAAACCCTCGAGGGAAAGCCACTGATCCCTTGTTCCACGCGAAGGGAAGCGTGACAATGCTGCTAGAGCTCGGGAGGAAAGCGCACGTGCATACCCAAACTCGAGACCAGGACTGACTCCCCTGGGAGACTCCAGAAGTACCCCAAGATCCATGTCAGCACTGGAGAGGAATCCTCAGGTTCCAGCACCGACTCCACACAAGGTCTTAGGCCCCGGCATCGTCGGGAGAGGAATCCCGAGAGGCCCCCGAGCAACTCGCATGGGGACTGGCCTTTCCTAAGGCCAACAGAGCGGGTCCCTATTGTGCCCTTTGTAAGTTGAGAGCACCTGCCGCAACTCGAGAAAATCCAGGAGGTTCTCACCTCCAGGCGTGATGAGGCCCATTTCCGCTGAGGCGTCTCAAGGCTAATCACACCTAACCTTTGGAACTTCCAAAGGACCCTTCACACCCTTGCTGCAACTCAAGAAGTTCCCCGACATACCCGTCTCCACTCGAGAGGAAGCACCAGAGACCCGGCCCACATCCAGAGGAGCCCCGTTTCCGCCTCCTAGCTCGAGAGGAGGGATCCTTTCCCTGCGTGGTCGGGAAAGAATTCCGGCGTTCCTGTCGCATCTCAAGAGGAGGTGCTCTCCACAGGAAAGGCGAGAGGAACTCCAGGGTCGTGCCACCATTCCCAGAGTCCCCCAGATGTCTTAGTCCATTTCAGGGAAACCTGATTTCCCTGCACTGCCTCGAATTTCTAGCCGAGGATCGACTCACACCACGATGGCACATGGGACAGCACTGTGGAAAAGCCTCGTGGGAAAGCCTCGAGGGAAAGCCACAGATCCCTTGATCCACGCGAAGGGAAGCGTTGCACTGCTGCTACAGCTCGGGAGGAAAGCGCACGTTCATGCCCCCACACAAGACGACGACTAACTCCCCTGGGGAGACTTCAGAAGTACCCCAAGATCCATGTCAGCACTGGAGAGGAAACCTCAGGGTTCCGGCACCGACTCCACACAGGGTCTTAGGCCCCGGCATCGACGGGAGAGGAATCCCGAGAGGCCCCAGAGCAACTCGCATGGGGACTGGCCTTTCCTGAGGCCACCAGAGCGGTTCCCTGAGGTCCCCGTAGTAAGTCAAGAGCACCTGCCGCAACTCGAGAAAATCCAGGAGGTTCTCCCCTCCAGGCGAGATGAGGCCCTTTTCCTCTGAGGCGTCTCGAGGCTAACCATACCTAACATCTGGAACTTCCAAAGGGTCCTTCACACCCTTGCTGCAACTCAAGAAGTTCCCCGACATACCTGACTCCACTCGAGAGGAAGCACGAGAATCCCGCCCACATCCAGAGGAGCCCCGTTTCCGCCTCATACCTCGAGGTCAGGTATCCTTTCCCTGCATGTTCGGGAAAGAATTCCCGTGTTTCCCGTCGCATCTCATGAGGAGGCGCTCTCCACAGGAAAGGCGGAGGAACTCCAGGGTCATGCCACCATTCCAAGAGTCCCCCAGATATCTCAGTCTGCCGGGGTCCAGCCCCGCTGGATCCAGGGAATTCGACGGATGGACGGCGTTGTCGTGGAAAGTCTTTTTTATTTATTAATGTAAGATTAGATTAAGAAATTATAGTGTAGTAAGAAGATTAACTGGAGGAAAAGGGCTGAATATCTTGGTTTACGTGGAAGGCCAATAAAATTCCAGACAAAGAATTTTCACCATCTACGTTGGGCCACCAGCCCCTGCTTGAATATCTAAGGGTGCCTCACCTTAAGCTCCCTTTCGTGCAGGTCTTAACAGCCAGGCAAGTAAGTAGACCTGGCGAGCCTCCGCGCCCCTGGTGGAGATTCAGCCTGAAGTTAAAGTAAAAAGCAGAGAGAAGGAAAGGGAGAGAAGAAGAAAGAGAGAAAAAGACACGGGGGGAGCCTGAGTCTCAAGAAACCAGGCCGAGAGACTAGTTCGAGAAACTGGTCCGAGAAACTGGCCCCATCCTTTATTGTTCATAAAGCCTTTTATACTTTTGATAAAACATGGAGTTCAATGGGTAACACAAAATTATGTAGCGTTTGCACCCCAGACTCTTTCTGTACATCATTTTGTATACAAAAGGTCTCTGGTGATTTACATTATCTTCTGGCCAAGAGGCTTGTTAAACACTTTTTGGCTCTCTTCCTTAATGAATGTTAATTTTGTTTCCTCTGAAGTGTTTTTCTTTAATCTGCATTTCCTTAAAGCATTAAAGTTACATCTCTATAAAACAAAGGTGCAGTGGGTTATAACAAAGAAGGTACTTAACTCAAAGATCTAATGTTCCTAATACCAGGTCTACTACTTGTTTTTTTAATATACCAACTCTATCTAAAAATAAAGGATATGAAAATTAGCAGCAAGCATTGACCCAAAAAATGAAACTTTTAATCAGTCCTATTATAAAGATTTTGACTCCTCGGATGCCCCTACATTCCTAGGATGCTTTAAGCTTCCTGTGCCTCCTGGGAAAGGAGGCCTCAAACAATCACATGCCCAGCTGTACGAGTCCTGCAGGCAGGCTAGAAAGCATTCAGAGGGGTTTTTGGATTGAAACACTCTTTCAAATGCTGAAGACTAAAGCCCTGAATTGACTTTTTCCAGAAAATGTCAGGAAGAGTGGAAAGCAGAGCAAAAAAAGCCGGCAGATTTTTGTTGGGGGTTGTGCGTAGGAACTTCCAGAGGGGTCCCTGAAGTCTGAACACACCATGCCTATGTCAGTTTTCTTCCTCATGACGTTATCACGGACGGGAGTCCCTCATACTGGCTCCCAGCATCAGTCCAATCCAGATGAACCTGTTTTCCCTGCACTGCCTCGACTGCACGCTGAGGATCAACTCACA
>NW_017216538.1:0-13123 GCF_001704415.2 Capra hircus
GGATTCCTCTCCCTTCGATGTCGGGGCCTAAGACCTTGTGTGCAGTCGTCGGTGCCGGAACCTGAGGATTCCTTTCCAGTGCTGACATGGATCTTGGGGTACCTCTGGAGTCTCCCAGGGGATTCAGGCCTCGTCTCGAGTGGGGGCATGAGTGTGCCCTTTCCTCCCATGCTGTAGCAGCAGTGTCATGCTTCTGCTTGCGTGGACCAAGGGATCTGTGACTTTCCCTCGAGTCTTTCCCTCGAGGCTCTCCCACAGGGCTGTCCCACGTGTCTCGGTGGTGTGAGTCGATCCTCGGCGTGAAAGCCGAGGCAGTGCAGGGAAAACAGGTTCCTGTGGAATGGACTGAGACATCTGGGGGAGTCTTGGAATGGTGGCACGACCCTGCAGTTCCTCTCCCCTTTCCTTTGGAGAGGGCCTCCTCTTGAGATGCGATGGAATGCCGGGAATTCTTTCCCGACCATGTAGGGAAAGGATCCCTCATCTCGAGCTATGAGCCGGAAACGGAGCTCCTCTGGATGTGGCCGGGACCCTCGTGTTTCCTCTTGAGTGGAGACGGGTATGTCGGGGAACTTCTTGAGTTGCAGCATGACTGTGAAAGACTCTTTTGAAGTTCCAGAGTTCACGTGTGATTAGCCTCGAGACACCTCAGTGGAAACGGGCCTCATCTCGCCTGGAGGGGAGAACCTCCTGGATTTTCTCGAGTTGCGTCAGGTGCTCTCGAGTTACGACGGAGACATCAGGGACCCGCTCTGGTGACCTCAGGAAAGGCCAGTCCCCATGCGAGGTGCTAGGGGGCCTCTCAGGATTCCTCTCCGTCGATGCCGGGGCCTAAGACCTTGTGTGGAGTCGGGACCGGAACCTGAGGATTCCTCTCCAGTGCTGACATGGATCTTGGCGTACTTCTGGAGTCTCCCAAGCTTGCGTCAGTTCTCGGCTCGAGTGGGGTCATGACGTGCGCTTTAATCCCGAGCGGTAGCAGCAGTGTCGCGCTTTCCATCTCGTGGATCAAGGTATCTGTGGCTTTCCCTCGAGGCTTTCCCACGAGGCTTTCCCACGAGGCTTTGCCACAGGGCTGTCCCACGTGCCACAGTGGTGTGAGTCGATCCTCGGCATTGAAAGTCGAGTCAGTGCGGGGAAACAGGTTTCCCTGGAATGGACTGAGACATCTGGGGGACTCGGAGAATGGTGGCATGTCCCTGGAGTTCCTCTCGCCTTTCCTGTGGAGAGCGCCTCCTCTTGAGATGCGACGAGAACGCCGGGAATTCTTTCCCGACCTCGAAGGGAAAGGATCCCTCCTCTCGAGCTATGAGGCGGAAACGGGGCTCCTCTGGATGTGGGCGGAACTATCGTGCTTCCTCTTAAGTGCAGACGGGTATGTCGGGGAACTTCTTGATTTGCAGCAAGGGTGTGAAGGACCCTTTGGAAGTTCCAGAGTTTAAGTGTGCTTAGCCTTGAGATGTGTCAGCGGAAATAGGCTTCATTTTGCCTGGAGGGGAGAACATCCTTGATTTTCTCCAGTTGCGGCAGGTGCTCTCGACTTACAATGGGGACCGCAGGGACCCGCTCTGGTGGCCTCAGGAAAGGCCAGTCAAGATCCAAGACAGCATTGGAGAGGGAGAGACATCACGAGAGGCTCCCGAGCAACTCGCATGGGGACTGGCCTTTCCTGAGGCCACGAGACAGGTTCCCTGAGGTCCCCGTCGTAATTCGAGAGCACCTGCCGTAACTCGAGAAAATCCAGGAGGTTCTCCCCTACAGGCAAAATGAGGCCTATTTCCACTGACGCATCTAGAGGCTAAGCACACCTAACCTCTGGAACTTCCAATGGTTCCTTCACACACTTGCTGCAACTCAAGAGCTTTCCCGACATACCCGTCTACACTCAAAGGAAGCACGAGGGTCCCGCCCACATCCAGAGAAGCCCCGATCCCCCCTCGAGGCTCCAAAGGAGAGATCTTTTAACTGCTTGCATTTCCCGAGTCAAAGACCTTGTGTTGAGTTGGGACCGGAAACTGAGGATTCCTCTCCAGTGCTGACGTGGATTTTTGGGTACTTCTGGACTCTCCCCAGGGGAGTCAGTCCTCGTCTCGAGTGGGGAAATGCACTTGGGCTTTCCTCCCTAAAGGTGGCAGCAGTGTCATGCTACCCGACGGGTGGATCAAGGGATGTGTGGCTTTCCCTGTAGGATTTCCCATGAGGCTTTCCCACGAGGCTAACACACAGGGCTGTCCCACGTGCCACCGTGGTGTGAGTCGATCCTCGACGTGACAGTCAAGGCAGTGCAGGTAAAAGAGTTTCCTTTGGAATGGACTCAGTCCTCTGGGGGACTCTTGGAATGGTGGCACGACCCTGGAGTTCCTCTCGCCTTTCCTGTGGAGAGCGCTTCCTCTTGGATGCGACGGGAATGCCAGGAATTCTTTCCCGACCACGCAGGGAAAGGATCCCTCATTTCGAGCTACAGGGAGGAAAAGGGCCTTCTCTGGATGTGCAAGGGACGCTCGCGCTTCCTCTCGAGTGGACAAGGGTATGTCGGGGAACTTCTTGAGTTGCAGCAAGGGTGTGAAGGACCCTATGGAAGTTCCAAAGGTTAGATGTGATTAGCCTCGAGTCGCCTCAGCGGAAATGGGCCTCATCTAGCCTGGAGGGGAGAATCTCCAGGATTTTCTCGAGTTGCGGTAGGTGCTCTCGATTTACGACGGGGACCACAGGGACCCTATCTGGTGGCCTCAGGAAAGGCCACTCTCCGTGCGAGTTGCTTATTGGCCTCTCAGGATTCCTCTCCCTTCAATGCTGGGGCCTAAGACCTTTTGTGAAGTCGGGGCCGTAAACTGAGAATTATTCTCCAGTGCTGACATGGATCTTGGGGTACTTCTGGAGTCTCCCCAGGGGAGTCAGTCCTCGTCTCGAGTGGGGGCATGCACGTGCGCTTTCCTCCCGAGCTGTGGAAGCAGTGTCACGCTTCCCATCGCGTGGATCAAGGGATCTGTGGCTTTCCCTCGAGGCTTTCCCTCAAGGCTTTCCCACGAGGCTTTCCTACGAGGCTTTACCACAGGGCTGTCCCACGTGCCACTGTGGTTTGAGTCGATCTTCGGCGTGAAAGTCGAGGCAGTTTGGGGAAAACAGGTTCCTCTGAAATGGACTGAGACATCTGGGGGACTCTTGGAATGGTGGCCTGACCTGGAGTACCTATCCCCTTTCCTGTGGAGAGGGCCTCCTCTTGAGATGCGACGGGAACCTCGGGAATTCTTTTTCGACCAAGTAGGGAAAGGATCCCTCATCTCGAGCAAAGAGGCGGAAACGGGGCTCCTTTGGATGTGGGCGGGACCCTTCTGCTTCCTCTCGAGTGCATACGGGTATATCGGGGAACTTCTTGAGTTGCAGCAAGGGTGTGAAGGAACCTTTGGACGGTTCAGGGGGTAGGTGTGATTGGCCTCGAGATGCTTCAGCAATAATTCGCCTCTGTTCGCCTGGAGGGGAGAACCTCCAGGATTTTCTCGACTTGCGGCAGGTGCTCTCGACTTACGACGGGGACCTCAGGGACCCGCTCTGGTGGCCTCAGGAAAGGCAGGTCCCCATGCGAGTTGCTAGGGGACCTCCCTGGATTCCTCTACCGTAGATGCCGGAACCTAAGACCTTGTCTGGAGTTGGGGCCGGAACGTGAGGATTTCTCTCCAGGCCTGACATGGATCCTGGGGTACTTCTGGAGTCTCCCCAGGCGATTCAGTCCTCATCTCGAGTGGGGGCATGCACGTGCGCTTTCCTCCCGAGCTCTAGAACCAGTGTCAGTCTTCCCGGCCCGACGATCAAGGGATCTGTGGCTTTCCCTCTGGGCATTCCCACCAAGTTTTCCAAACAGGCTTTCCCACAGGGCTGTCCCAAGTGCCACCGTTGTGTGGGTCGATCATCTGCATGAATGTCGAGGCAGTGCAGGGAAAACAGGTGTCCCTGGCATGGACTGAGACATCTGGAGGACTCTGGGAATGGTGGCACGACCCTGGAGTTCCTCTGGCCTTTCCTGTGGAGAGCGCCTGTTCTTGAGAGGCGACGGGAACACCGGGAATTCTTTCCCGACCACACACTGAAAGGATTCCCCGTCTCGAGCTAGGAGGCGGAAACGGGGCTCCTCTGGATGTGGGCGGGACTCTCGTCCTTCCTCTCGAGTGGAGACGGGTATGTCGGGGAACTTCTTGAGTTGCAGAAAGGGTGTGAAGGATCCTTTGGAAGTTCCTGAGGTTAGGTGTGATTAGCCTCGAGACACCTCAGCGGAAATGGGCCTCATCTCGCCTGGAGGGGAGAACCTCCTGGATTTTCTCGAGTTGTGGCACGTGCTCTGGACTTACGACGGGGACCTCAGGGACCCGCTCTGGTGGCCTCAGGAAAGGCCAGTCCCCATGAGAGTTGATGTGGGGCCTCTCGGGAACCCTTTCCCGTCGATGCCGGGGCCTAAGACCTTGTGTGGATTCGTGCCGGAACCTGAGGATTCCTCTCCAGTGCTGACATGGACCTTGGGGTACTTCTGGGGTCTCCCCAGGGGAGTCAGTCCTCGTCTCGAGTGGGGGCATGCACGTGCACTTTACTCCCGAACAGTAGCAGCAGTGTCACGCTTCCCTTCGCGTGGATCAAGGGAGCTGTGGCTTTCACTCCAGGCTTTCCCACGAGGCTTTCCCACGTAGGCTTTCCCACAGTGCTGTCCCACGTGCCACCATGGTGTGAGTCGATCCTCGGCTTGAAAGTCGAGGCAGTGCAGGGAAAACAGTTTTCCCTGGAATGGACTGAGACATCTGGGGGTCTCTGTGAATGTGGCACGACCCTGGAGTTCCTCTCGCCTTGCCTGTGGAGAGCGCCTCCTCTTGAGATGAGACGGGAACCCAGGGAATTCTTTCCCGACCACGCAGGGAAAGGATACCTCCTCTCGAGCAAGGAGGCGGAAAACGGGCTCCTCTGGATGAGGGCGGGACTCTCGTGCTTCCTCTCGAGTGTAGACGGGTTAGTCGGGGAACTTCTTGAGTTGCAGCAAGGATGTGAAGGACCGTTAGGAAGTTCCAGATGTTAGATATGATTAGCCTCGAGACGCCTCAGCGGAAATGGGCCTCATCTCGCCTGGAGGGGAGAACCTCCTGCATTTTTTCGAGTTGCGGCAGGTGCTCTCGATCTACGACGGGGACCTCAGGGACCCGCTCTGGTGGCCTAAGGAAAGGCCAGTCCCCATGCGCGTTGCTCGGGAGCCTCTCGGGATTCCTCTCCCGTCGATGCCGGGACCTAAGAGCTTGTGTGGAGTCGGTGCCGGAAACTGAAGATTCCTCTCCAGTGCTGACATGGATGTTGGGGTACTTCTGGAGTCTCCCCAGGGGAGTCAGTCCTCGTCTCGAGTGGGGGCATGCACGTACGCATTCCTCCCGAGCTGTACCAGCAGTGTCATGCATTCATAGGCGTGGATCAAGGGATCTGTGGCTTTCCGCTTGAGGCTTTCCCACGAGGCTTTCCCACAGGGCAGTCCCACGTGCCAACGTGGTGTGAGTCGATCGTCGCCTTGAAAGTCGAGGCAGTGCAGGGAAAACAGGTTTCCCTGGAATGGACTGATATACCTGGGGGACTCGGGGAATGGTGGAACTACCCTGGAGTTCCTCTCGCCTTTCCTGTGGAGAGCGCCTCCTTTTGAGATGCGACGGGAATGCCGGGAATTCTTTCCCGACCACACAGGGAAAGGATACCTCCTCTCGAGCAAGGAGGCGGAAAACGGGCTCCTCTGGATGAGGGCGGGACTCTCGTGCTTCCTCTCGAGTGGAGACCGGTATGTCGGGGAACTTCTTGAGTTGCAGCAAGGGTGTGAAGGACCCTTTGAAAGTTGCAGATATTCGATGTGATTAGCCTCGAGACGCCTCAGCTGAAATGGGCCTCATCTCGCCTGGAGGGGAGAACCTCCTGGATGTTCTCGAGTTGCGGCAGGTGCTCTCGACTTACGATGGGGACCTCAGGGACCCGCTCTGGTGGCCTCACGAAAGGCCCGTCCCCATGAGAGTTGATGTGGGGCCTCTCGGGAACCCTTTCCCGTCGATGCCAGGGCCTAAGACCCTGTTTGGAGTCGGTGTCGGATCCTGAGGATTCCTCTCCAGTGCTGACATGGATCTTGGGGTACTTCTGGAGTCTCCCCAGGGGAGTCAGTCCTCGTCTCGAGTGGGGGCATGCACGTGCCCTTTCCCCCCGAGCTGTAGCAGCAGTGTCACGCTTCCCTTTGCGTGGATCAAAGGATGTGTGGCTTTCCCTCGAGGCTTTCTCACGAGGCTCTCCCACGAGACTATCCCACAAGGCTGTCCCACGTGCCACCGTGGTGTGAGTCGATCCTCGGCTTGAAAGTCGAGGCAGTGCAGGGAAAGCAGGTTTCCCTGGAATGGACTGAGACATCTGGGGGACTCTGGGAATGGTGGCACGACCCTGGAGTTCTTCTCGCCTTTCCTGTGGAGAGTGCCTCTTCTTGAGTTGCGACGGGAACGCGGGGAATTCATTCCCGACCACGATGGGAAAGGATCCCTCCTCTCGAGCTTGGAGGCGGAAATGGGGCTCCTTTGGATGTGGGGGGAACTCTCGTGCTTCCTCTCAATTGGAGCCGGGTATGTCGGGGAACTTCTTGAGTTGCAGCAAGGGTGTGAATGACCCTTCGGAAGTTCCAGAGGTTAGGTGTGATTAGCCTCGAGACGCCTCAGCGGAAATGGGCCTCATCTCGCCTGGAGGGGAGAACCTCCTGGATTTTCTCGAGTTGCGGCAGGTGCTCTCGACTTACGTCGGGGACCTCAGGGACCCGCTCTGGCGGCCTCAGAAAAGGCCAGTCCGCAGGCGACTTTCGCGCGGGCCTCTCGGGATTCCTCTCCCGTCGATGCCGGGGCCTAAGACCTTGTGTGTAGTCGGTGCCGGAAGCTGAGGAATCCTCTCCAGTGATGACTTGGATCTAGGGGTTCTTCTGGAGTCTTCCCAGGGGAGTCAGTCCTTGTCTCGAGTGGGGGCATGAACGTGCGCTTTCCTCCCGAGCTGTAGCAGCAGTGTCACGCTTCCCTTCACGTGGATTAAGGGATCTGTGGCTTTCCCTCGAGGCTTCCCCACAGGGCTGTCCCACGTGGCACCGTAGTGTGAGTCGATCCTCGGCTTGAAAGTCGAGGCAGTGCAGGGAAAACAGGTTTCCCTGGAATGGACTGAGACATCTGGGGGACACTGGGAATGGTGGCACGACCCTGGAGTACCTCTCACCTTTCCTGTGGAGAGCGCCTCCACTTGAGATGTGACCGAAACGGCGGGAATTCATTTCCGACCACGCAGTGAAAGGATCCCTTCTCTCGAGCTAGGATGCGGAAACGGGGCTCCTCTGGATGTGGGCGGGACTCTCGTGCTTCCTCTCGAGTGGAGACGGGTATGTCGGGGAACTTCTTGAGTTGCAGCAAGGGTGTGAAGGACACTTTGGAAGTTCCAGAGCTTAGGTGTGATTAGCCTGGTGACGCCTCAGAGGAAACCGGCCTCATCTCGCCTGGAGGGGAGAACCTCCTGGATTTCTCGAATTGCAGCAGGTGCTCTCGAGTTATGACGAGGACCTGAGGGATACGCTCTAGTGGCCTCAGGAAAGGCTAGACCCCATGCGAGTTGCTCAGGGGCCTCTCGGGATTCCTCTCCCGTCGATGCCGGGGCCAAAGACCTTGTGGGGAGTCGGTGCCGGAACCTGAGGATTCCTCTCCAGTGCTGACATGGATCTTGGGGTACTTCTGGAGTCTCCTCAGGGGAGTCAGTCCTCGTCTCCCGTGGGGGCATGCACGTGCGCTTTCCTCCCGAGCTGTAGCAGAAAGACACGCTTCCATAGGGGTGGATCAAGGGATCTGTGGCTTTCGCTTGAGGCTTTCCCACGAGAATTTCCCACGAGGCTTTCCCACAGGGCTGTCCCACGTGCCACTGTGGTGTGAGTCGATCCTCGGCTTGAACGTCGAGGCAGTGCAGAGAAAACAGTTTTCCCTGGAATGGACTGAGACATCTGGGGGACTCTGGGAATGGTTGCACGACCCTGGAGTTCCTCTCGCCTTTCCTGTGGAGACCGCCTCCTCTTGAGATGCGACGGGAACGCCGGGAATTCTTTCCTGACCAGGCAGAGAAAGGATCCCTCCTCTCGAGCTTGGAGGCGGAAACAGGGCTCCTATGGATGTGGGCGGGACTCTCGTGCTTCCTCTCGAGTGGAGACGGGTATGTCGGGGAACTTCTTGAGTTGCAGCAAGGGTGTGAAGGACCCTTTGGAAGTTACAGATGTTAGATGTGATTAGCCTCGAGACGCCTCAGGTGGAATGTTCCTCATCTCGCCTGGAGGGGAGAACCTCCTGGATTTTCTTGGGTTGCGGCCGTTGCTCTCGATTTACGACGGGGACCTCACTGACCCTCTCTGGCGGCCTCAGGAAAGGCCAGTCCCCATCCGAGTTGCTCCTGGGCCTCTCGGGATTCCTCTCCCATCGATGCCGGGGCCTAAGACCTTGTGTGGAGTCGGAGCCGGAACCTGAGGATTCCTCTCCAGTGTTGACATGGATCTTGGGGTACTTCCGGAGTCTCCCCAGGGGAATCAGGCCTCATCTCGTGTGGGGACATGCACCTGCGCTTTCCCCCCGAGCTGCAGCTGCAGTGTCGCGCTTCCCTTCGCGTGGATCAAGGGATCTGTGCCTTCCCCTCGAGGCTTTCCCACGAGGCTTTCCCAAGGGCTCTCCCACGTGCCACCGTGGTGTGAGTCGATCCTCGGCTTGAACGTCGAGGCAGTGCAGGGAAAACAGGTTTCCCTGGAATGGACTGAGACATCTGGGGGACACTGGGAATGGTGGCACGACCCTGGAGTTCCTCTCGTCTTTCCTGTGGAGAGCGCCTCCTCTTGATATGCGACGGGAACGCCGGGAATTCTTTCCCGAACACGCAGGGAAAGGATCCCTCCTCTCGAGCTAGGAGGCGGAAACGGGGCTCCTCTGGATGTGGGCGGGACTCTCGTGCTTCCTCTCGAGTGGAGCCGGGCTATGTCGGGGAACTATTTGAGTTGCAGCAAGGGTGTGAAGGACCCTTTGGAAGTTCCAGATGTTAGATGTGATTAGCCTCGAGACGCCTCAGCACATAGGCGCCTCATCTCGCCTGCAGGGGAGGACCTCCTGGATTTGCTCGAGTTGCGGCAGGTGCTCTCGACTTACGACGGGGACCTCAGAGTCGGCTCTGGTGGCCTCAGGAAAGGCCAGTCCCCATGCGAGTTGCTCGGGGGCCTCTCGGTATTCCTCTAGAGACGATGCCGGGGCCTAAGACCTTTTGTGGAGTCGGTGTCGGAAACGGAGGATTCCTCTCCAGTGCTGAAATGGATCTTGGGGTACTTCTGGAGTCTCCCCAGGGGAGTCAGTCCTCGTCTCAAGAGGGGGCATGCACGTGTGCTTTCCTCCCACTCTAGCAGCAGTGTCACACTTGCCTTCACGTGAATCAAGGGATCAGGGGCTTTCCCTCGAGGCTTTCCCACGAGGCTTTCCCACGAGGCTTTCCCACAGGGCTGTCCCACGTGCCTCCGTGGTGTGAGTCGATCCTCGGCTTGAAAGTCGAGGCAGTGCAGGGAAAACAGGTTTCCCTGTAATGGACTGAGTCATATGGGGGACTCTGGGAATGGTGGCATGACCCTGGAGTTCCTCTCGCCTTTCCTGTGGAGAGCGCCTCCTCTTGAGATGCGACGGGAACGCCAGGAATTCTTTCCCGACCACGCAGGGAAAGGATCCCTCCTCTCGAGCTAGGAGGCGGAAACGGGGCTCCTCTGGATGTGGGCGGGACTCTCCTGCTTCCTCTCGAGTGGAGACGGGTATGTCGGGGAACTTCTTGAGTTGCAGAAAGGGTGTGAAGGACCCTTGGAAAGTTCCAGAGGTTAGGTGTGATTAGCCTCGATAGGCCTCAGCGGAAACGGGCCTCATCTCGCCTGGAGGGGGAACCTCCTGGATTTTCTCGAGTTTCAGCAGGTGCTCTCGACTTTCGACGGGGACCTCAGGGACCCGCTCTGGTGGCCTCAGGAAAGGCCAGTCCCCATGCGAGTTGCTCGGGGGCCTCTCGGGATTCCTCTCCCTTCGATGCCGGGGCCTAAGCCCTTGTGTGCAGTCGGTGCCAGAACCTGAGGATTCCTCTGCAGTGATGACATGGATCTTGGGGTACTTCTGGAGTCTCCCCAGGGGAGTCAGTCCTCGTCTTGAGTGACGGCATGCACGTGCGCTTTCCACCCGAGCTGTAGCAGCAGTATCACGCTTCCCGTAGCGTGGATCAAGGGATCTGTGTCTTTCCATCTAGGCTTTCCCACTAAGCTTTCCCACGAGGCTTTCCCACAGTGCTGTCCCACGTGCCACCTTGGTGTGAGTCGATCCTCGGCTTGAAAGTCGAGGCAGTGCTGGGAAAACAGATTTCCCTTTAATGGACTGAGACATCAGTGGAACTCTGGCAATGGTGGCACGACCCTGGAGTTCCTCTCGCCTTTCCTGTGGAGAGCGCCTCGTCTTGGGATGCGACGGGAATGCCGGAAATTCTTTTCCGACCTCGCAGGGACAGGATCCCTCCTCTCGAGCTATGAGGCGTAAACGGGGCACCTCTGGATATGGCGGGACTCTAGTGCTTCCTCTCGAATGGAGACGGGTATGTCGGGGAAATTCTTGAGGTGCAGCAAGGGTGTGAAGGACCCTTTGGAATTTCCAGTTGATAGGTGTGATTTGCCTCGAGATGCCTGAGCGGAAATGGGCCTCACCTCGCCTGGGGGGGAAAACCTCCTGGATTTTCTCGAGTTGCGGCATGTGCTCTCGAATTACGACGGGGACCTCAGGGACACGCTCTGTGACCTCAGGAAATGCTAGTCGCCTTGCGAGTTGCTCCGGGGCTCTCGGGATTCCTCTCCCGTCCTTGCCGGGGCCTAATACCTTGTGCGGAGTTGGTGCCGGTACCTGAGGATTCCTCTCCAGTGATGACATGGATCTTGGGGTACTTCAGGAGTCTCCCCAAGGGAGTCAGTCCTCGTCTCGAGTTGGGGCATGCACGTGTGCTTTACTCCCGAGCTGTAGCAGCAGTGTTGCACTTCCTTTCCCTTGGATCAAGGGATCAGGGGCTTTCCCTCGAGGCTTTCCCACGAGGCTTTCCCACGTGGCTTTCCCACAGGGCTGTCCCACGTGCCACCGTGGTGTGCTTCGATCCTCGGCTTTAAAGTCCAGGCATTGCAGGGAAAACAGGTTTCCCTGGAATGGACTGAGACATCTGGGGGACTCTCAGATTGGTGGCACACCCTGGAGTTCCTCTCGCCTCTCCTGTGGAGAGGGCCTCCTCTTAAGATGCGACGGGAATGCCGGGAATTCTTTCCCGAGAACACAGGGAAAGGATCCCTCCTCTCGAGCTAGGAGGCGGAAACGGGGCTCCTCTAGATGGGGGCGGGAATCTCGTGCTTCCTCTCGAGTGGAGACGGGTATGTCAGGGAACTTCTTGAGTTGCAGCAAGGGTGTGAAGGACCCTTTGGAAGTTCCATAGGTTAGGTGTGATTAGCCTCGATACCCTCTGGGAAATGGGCCTCATCTCGCCTGGAGGGGAGTACCTCCTGAATTTTCTCGAGTTGTGGCAGGCGCTCTCGACTTACGACGGGGACCTCAGGGACCCGCTCTGGTGGCCTCAGGAAAGGCCAGTCCACATGCGAGTTGCTTTGGGGCCTCTCGGGATTCCTCTCTCGTCGATGCCAGGGCCTAAGATCTTGTATGGAGTCAGTGCCGGAACCTGAGCATTCCTCTCCAGTGCAGACATGGATCCTGGGGTACTTCTGCAGTCTCCCCAGGGGAGTCAGTCCTCGTCTCGAGCGGGGGCATGCACGTGCGCTTTCCTCCTGAGCTGAAGCAGCAGTGTCACGCTTCCCTATGCTTGGATCAAGGGATCTGTGCCTTTCCCTCGAGGCTTTCCCACGAGGCTTTCCCACGAGGCTTTCCCACGAGGCTTTCCCACGAGGCTTTCCCATGAGGCTTTCCCACAGGGCTGTCCCACGTGCCACCGTGGTGTGAGTCGATCCTCGGCTTGAAAGTCGAGGCAGTGAAGGGAAAACAGGTTTCCCTGGAATGGACTGAGACATCCTAGGGGACTCTGGGAATGGTGGCACGACCCTGGAGTTCCTCTCAGCCTTTCCTGTGGAGAGACGCTCCTCTTGAGATGCGACGGAAACGCCGGGAATTCTTTCCCGACCACGCAGGTAAAGGATCCCTCCTCTCGAGCTAGAGGCGGAAACGGGGCTCCTCTGGATGTGGGCGGGACTCTCGTGCTTCCTCTCGAGTGGAGACGGGTATGTCGGGGAACTTCTTGAGTTGCAGCAAGGGTGTGAAGGACCCTTTGGAAGTTCCAGATGTTAGGTGTGATTAGCCCTGAGACGCCTCAGCGGAAATGGCCTCATCTCGCCTGGAGGGGAGAACCTCCTGGATTTTCTCGAGTTGCGGCAGGTGCTCTCGACTTACGACGGGGACCTCAGAGTCCCGCTCTGGTGGCCTCAGGAAAGGCCAGTCCCCATGCGAGTTGCACGGGGCCTCTCGGGATTCCTCTCCCGTCGATGCCTGGCCCTAGGACCTTGTGTGGAGTCTGTGCCGGAACCTGAGGATTCCTCTCCAGTGCTGACATGGATCTTGGGGTACTTCTGGAGTCTCCCCAGGGGAGACAGTCCATCCCTCGTCGAGTGGGGAGATGCACGTCGCGATTCCTCCCGAGCTGTTACAGCAAGTGGTATGCATTTCCATTCGCGTGGATCATTGAGTGGCTTCCCCGTCGGTTCTCGAGAGCTTTCGCCCGAACGAGGAAGGCTTTTCCCACAGGGGCTGTTTCCCACAGTGCCCGAACCACCAATGAGTGGTGTGAGTCGAATCCTATTCGAGCTTGAAAGTCGGGCAGCTGGCAGGAAACAGGGTTTCGGCCATGGAATGGACTGAGAACGTCCAGGGGGACTCTGGGAAATGGGGGTGGAACTACCTGGAGTTTCCTCTCCGCTTTACTAGTTGAGAAGCGTATGCTGAAAGATGAAGACGGGGAACGCTAGGGAATACTGATTCCCGACAACTTACGCAGGGAAAGGATCACCTCCCGCTCGAGCTAGCGGCGG
>NW_017216539.1:0-13122 GCF_001704415.2 Capra hircus
CCCAGGGGAGTCAGTCCTCCTCTAAGTGGTGGCATGCACGTGCGCTTTAAGCTGTAGCAGCAGTGTCACGCTTCCCTTCGCGTGGATCAAGGGATCTGTGGCTTTCCCCAGGCTTTCCCAGGAGGCTTTTCCACGATGCGTTCCCACAGGGCTGTCCCACGTGCCACCGTGGTGTGAGTCGATCCTCGCTTGAAAGTCGAGGCAGTGCAGGGAAAACAGGTTTCCCTGGAATGGACTGAGAAATCTGGGGGACTCTGGGAATGGGGGAACGACCCTGGAGTCCTCTCGCCTTTCCTGTGGAGAGTGCCTCCTCTTGAGATGCAACGGGAACGCCAGAAATTCTTTCCCGAACACGCAGGGGAAAGGATCCTCCTCTCGAGCTAGGAAGCTGAAACGGGGCTCCTCTGGATGTGGGCGGGACTCTCGTGCTTCCTCTCGACTGGAGACGGGTATGTCGGGGAACTTCTTGAGTTGCAGCAAGGGTGTGAAGTACCCTATGGAAGTTCCAGAGGTTAGGTGTGATTAGCCTCCAGACGCCTCAGCGGAAATGGGCCTCATCTCGCCTGGAGGGGAGAACCTCTTGGATTTTCTCGAGTTGTGGCAGGTGCTCTCGACTTACGACGGGGACCTCAGGGACCCGCTCTGGTGGCATATCGAAAGGACGGTCCCCATGCGAGTTACTCGGGGGCCTCTAGGGATTCCTCTCCCGTCGATGCCGGAGCATAAAACCTTGTGTGGAGTAGGTGGCGGAACCGGAGGATTCCTCTCCAGTGCTGACATGGATCTTGGGTACTTCTGGAGTCTCCCCAGGGGAGACAGTCCTCGTCTCGAATGGGGGCATGAACGTGCGCTTTCCTCCCGAGCTTTAGCAACAGTGTCGGCTTCCCTTCGCGAGTATCAAGTGATCTGTGGCTTTCCCAAGAGGCTTTCCCACGAGGCTTTCCCACGAGGCTTTCCCACAGGGCTGTCCCACGTGCCACCGTGGTGTGAGTCGATCCTCCGCTTGAAAGTCGAGGCAGTGCAGGGAAAACAGGTTTCCCTGGAATGGACTGAGACATCTGGGGGCTCTGGGAATGGTGAAAACGACCTGGAGTTCCTCTCGCCTTTCCTGTGGAGAGCGCCCTCCTCTTGAGATGCGACGGGAACGCTGGGAATTCTTTCCCGACCACGCAGGGAAAGTATCCCTCCTCTCTAGCTAGGTGGCGGAAACGGGTCTCCTCTGGATGTGGGCGGGACTCTCGTGCTTCCTGTCGAGTGGAGACGAGCATGTTGGGGAATTTCTTGAGTTGCAGCAAGGGTGTGAATGACCCTTTGGAAGTTCCAGAGTTTAGGTGTGATTAGCCTCGAGACCCTCAGCGGAAATGGCCTCATCTCGCCAGGAAGAGGAGAACCTCCTGGATTTTCTCGAGTTGCAGCAGGTGCTCTCGACTTACGACGGTGACATCAGGGACCCCCTCTTGTGGCCTCACGAAAGGGAAGTCCCCATGCGAGTTGCCTCATGGGTCCTCTCGGGATTCGTCTCCCGTCGATGCCGGGACCTAAGATCTTGTGTGGAGTCTGTGCCAAAACCTGAGGATTCCTCTCCAGTGCTGACATGTATCTTGGGGTATTTCTGGAGTCTCCCCAGGGGAGTCAGTCCTCGTCTCGAGTCGGGGCATGCACGTGCGCTTTCCTCCGAGCTGTAGCAGCAGTGTTGAGCTTCCCTTCGCGAGGATCAAGGGATCTGTGGCTTTCCCTCGAGGCTTTCCCACGACGCTTTCCCACGACGCTTTCCCACAGGACTGTCCCACCTGCCACCTTGGTGTGAGTCGAACCTCTTCTTGAAAGTCGAGGCAGTGCAGGGAAAACAGGTTTCCCTGGAATGGACTAAGACATCTGTGGGACTCTGGGAATGGTGGCACGACCCTGGAGTTCCTCTCGCCTTCCCTGTGGAGAGCGCCCCCTCTTGAGATGCGATGGGAACGCCGGGAATTCTTTCCCGACCACGCAGGGAAAGGATCCCTCCTCTCGAGCTAGGAGTCGGAAACGGGGCTCCTCTGGATGTGGGCGGGACTCTCGTTCTTCCTCTCGAGTGGAGACTGGTATGTTGGTGATCTGCTTGAATTGCAGAAAGGGTGTGAAGGACCCTTTGGAAGTTCCAGAGGTTAGGTGTGATTAGCCATGAGAGAACTCAGTGGAAATGGGCCTCATCTCGCCAAGAAGGGAGAACCTCCTGGATTTTCTCAAGTTGCGGCAGGTGCTCTCGAATTACTACGGGGACCTCAGGGACCCGCTCTGGTGGCCTCAGGAAAGGCCAGTCCCCATGCGATTTGCTCGGGGTCCTCTCGGGATTCCTCTCCCATCGATGCCAGGGCCTAAGACCTTGTGTGGAGTCGGTGTCGGAAACTGAGAATTCCTCTCCAGTTCTGACATGGATCTTGGGGTACTTCTGGAGTCTCCCCAGGGGAGTCAGTCCTCGTCTCGAGTGGGGGCATGCACGTGCACTTTCCTCCCGAACTGTAGCAGCAGTGTCACGCTTCCCTTCCCGTGTATCCTAGGATCAGTGGCTTTCCTCGAGGTTTTAAGCGAGGCTTTCCCACGACGCTTTCCCACCAGGCTTTCCCACGACACTTTCCCAAGGTGATGTCCCACGTGCCACCGTGGTGTCAGTCGATCCTCGTCTTGAACGTTGAGTCAGTGCCGGGAAAACAGGCTTCCGTGGAATGGACTGAGACATCTGGGGGATCTGGGAATGGTGGCACGACCCTGGAGTACCTCTCGCCTTTCCTGTGGAGAGCGCTCCCTCTTGAGATGTGACGGGAACGCCGGGAATTCTTTCCCGACCACGCAGGGAATGGATCCCTCCTGTTGAGCTATGAGGCGGAAACGGGGCTCATCTGGATGTGGGCGGGACACTCGTGCTTCCTCTCGAGTGGAAACGGGTATGTCGGGGAACTTCTTGAGTTGCAGAAAGAGTGTGAAGGACGCTTTGTAACTTCCAGAGTTTAGGTGTGATTAGCCTCGAGACGTCTCAGCAGAAATGGTCCTCATCTTGCCTGAAAGGGAGAACCTCCTGGATTTATTCAAGTTGCGGCAGGTGCTCTCGACCTACGACGGGGCCCTCAGGGACCCTCTCTGGTGGCCTCAGGAAAGGCCAGTCCCCATGCAAGTTGCACGGGGACCTCTCGGGATTCCTCTCCCTTCGGTGCCGGGGCCTAAGAACTTGTGTGGAGTCGGTGCCGGAAACTGAGGTTTCCTCTCCAGTGCTGACATGGATTTTGGAGTACTTCTGGAGTCTCCCCAGGGGAGTCAGTCCTTGTCTCGAGTGGGAGCATGCACGTGCGCTTTCCTCCCGAGCTGCAGCAGCAGTGTCATGGTTCCCTTCGCGTGGATCAAGGGATCTGTGGCTTTCCCTCCAGGCTTTCCCAAAGGGCTGTCCCACGTGCCACCGTGGTGTGAGTCGATCTTCGTCCTGAAAGTTGAGGCAGTGTAGGGAAAAAAGTTTCCCTGGAATGGACTGAGACATCTGGGGGACTCTGGGAATGGTGGCACGACCCTGGAGTTCCGCTCGCCTTTCCTGTGGAGAGCGCCTCCTCTTGAGATGCGACGGGAACGCCGGGAATTCTTTCCCGACCACGCAGGGAAAGGATCCCTCCTCTCGAGCTAGGAGGCGGAAACGGGGTTCCTCTAGATGTGGGCGGGACTCTCGTGCTTCCTCTCGAGTGGAGACGGTAATGTCAGCGAACTTCTTGAGTTGCAGCAAGGGTGTGAAGGACCCTTTGGAAGTTCCAGAGGTTTGGTGTGATTAGCCTCGAGACGCCTCAGCGGAAATGGGCCTCATCTCGCCTGGAAGGGAGAACCTCCTGGATTTTCTCGAGTTGCGGCAGGTGCTCTTGACTAACGACGGGGACATCAGGAACCCGCTCTGGTGGCCTCAGGAAAGGCAGGTCCCCATACGAGTTGCTCGGGGCCTCTCGGGATTCCTCTCCCCTGATGCCGGGGCCTAAGCCCTTGCGTGGAGTCGGTGCCGGAACCTGAGGATTCCTCTCCAGGGCTGACATGGACCTTGGGGTACTTCTGGAGTCTCCCCAGGGGAGTCAGTCCTCGTCTCGAGTGTGGGCATGCAAGTGCGCTTTCCTCCCGAGCTTTAGCAGCAGTGTCACGCTTCCCTTCGCTTGGATCAAGGGATCTGTGGCTTTCCCTCGAGGGTTTTCCCATGAGGCTTTCCCACGAGGTTTTCCCACAGGGTGTTCCCCCGTGCCACCATGGTGTGAGTGGATCCTCGGCTTGAAAGTCGAGGGCAGTGCAGGGAAAACAGGTTTCCCTGGAATAGACTGAGACATCTGGGGGACTCTGGGAATGGTGGCATGACCCTGGAGTTCCTCTCGGCTTTCCTGTAGAGAGGGCCTCCTCTTGAGATGCGACGCAACCGCCGGGAATTCTTTCACGACGACGCAGGGAAAGGATCCCTCTTCTCGAGCTTGGAGGCGGAAACTGGGCTCCTCTGGATTGGGCGGGACTCTCGTGCTTCCTCTTGAGTGGAGACAGGTATGTCGGGGAACTTCTTTGAGTTGCAGCAAGGGTGTGAAGGACCCTTTGGAAGTTCCAGAGGTTAGGTGTGATTAGCCTGGGGACGCCTCAGAGGAAATGGTCCTCATCTCCCCTGGAGGGGAGAACCTCCTGCATTTTCTTGAGTTGCTGCAGGTGTTCTCGCGTTACGACGGGGACCTCAGGGACCCGCTCTGGTGGCCTCAGGAAAGGCCAGTCCCATGCTAGTTACTCGGGGCCTCTCGGGATTCCTCTCCCGTCGATGCCGGGGCCTAAGACCTTGTTTGGAGTCGGTGCCGGAAAGTGAGGATTCCTCTCCAGGGCTGACGTGGATCTTGGGGTACTTCTGGACTCTCCTCAGGGTAGTCAGTCCTCGTCTCGAGTGGGGGCATGCACGTGCGCTTTCCTCCCGAGCTGTAGCAGCAGTGTCACACTTCCCTTCGGGTTGATCAAAGCAACTGTGGCTTTCCCTCGAGGCTTTCCCACGAGGCTTTCCCTCGAGTCTTTCCAACGAGGCTTTCCCACAGGGCTGTCCATGTGCCACCGTGGTGTGAGTCGATCCTCGTCTTGAAAGTCGAGGCAGTGCAGGGAAAACAGGTTTCCCTGGAATGGACTGAGACATCTGGGGGACGCTGGAAATGGTGGCCCGACCCTGGAGTTTCCTCTCGCCTTTCCTGTGGAGATCGCCTCCTCTTTAGATGCGCCGGGAACACTGGGAACTCTTTCCCGATCACTGAGGGAAAGGATCCCTCCTCTCGAGCTAGGAGGCGGAAACGGGGCTCCTCTGGATGTGGGCGGGACTCTCGTGCTTCCTCTCGAGTGGAGACGGGTATGTTGGGGATCTTATTGAGTTGCAGCAAGGGTGTGAAGGACCCTTTTGGAAGTTCCAGAGGTAAGGTGTGATTAGCCTTGAGACACCTCAGCGGAAATGGTCCTCATCTCGCCTGGAAGGGAGAACCTCCTGGATTTTCTCAAGTTGCTGCTGGTGCTCTCGACCTACGACGGGGATCTCAGGGACCCGCTCTGGTGGCCTCAGGAAAGGCCAGTCCCCATGCGAGTTGCTAGGGGAGACTCACGCGATTCCTCTCCCGTCGATGCTGGGGCCTAAGACCTTTGTGGAGTCGGTGCCGTAAAGTGAGGGTTCCTCTCCAGTGGCTGACATGGATCTTGGGGTACTTCTGGAGTCTCCCCAGGGGAGTCAGTCCTCGTCTCGAGTGGGGGCATGCACGTGTACTTTCCTCCCGACCAGAAGCAGCAGTGTCACGCCTCCCTTCGCGTGGATCAAAGCATCTGTCGGCTTTCCCTCGAGGCTTTCCCACCAGGCTTTCCCACAGGGCTGTCCCACGTCCACCGTGGTGTGAGTCGATCCTCGGCTTGAAAGTCGAGGCAGTGCAGGGAAAACAGGTTTCCCTGGAATGGACTGAGACATCTGGGGGACTCTGGGATGGTGGCACGACCCTGGAGTTCCTCTCGCCTTTCCTGTGGACAGCGCCTCCTCTTGAGATGCGACGGGAACACCGGGAATTCTTTCCCGACCGCGCAGGAAAAGGATCCCTCCGCTCCGAGCTAGGAGGGGGAAACGGGGCTTCTCTGGATGTGGGCGGGACTCTCGTGCTTCCTCTCGAGTGGAGACGGGTATGTTGGGGAAATTCTTGAGTTGCAGCAAGGGTGTGAAGGATCCTTTGGAATTCCAGAGGTTAGGTGTGTTTAGAGTCAAGACGCCTCAGCGGAAATGGGCCTCATCTCCCCTGGAGGGGAGAACCTCCTGGATTTTTTCGAGTTGTGGTACGTGCTCTCGCCTTACGACGGGGACCACTGGGACCCGCTCTGGTGGCCTCAGGAAAGGCCAGTTCCCATGCGAGTTGCTCGGGGGCCTCTCGGGATTCCTCTCCCGTCCATGCCAGGGCCTAAGACCTTGTGTTGAGTCAGGTGCCTACCGGGGTCCAGCCCCGGTGGATCCAGGAAATTCGAAGGGTGGACGGCGTTGGCGTGGAAAGACTTGTTTGTTTATTAATGTAAGATTAGATTAAGAAACTATAGTGTAGTAAGAAGATTAAATGGAGGAAGAGGGCTGAATAGCTTGGTTTACGCGGAAGGCCAATAAAATTCCAGACAAGGAATTTGCACCATCTACGTTGGGCCACCGGCGCCCGCTTGAATATCTAAGGGTGCCTCGCCTTAAGCTCCCTTTCGTGTGGGTCTTAACAGCCGGGGCAAGTAAGTAGACCTGGCGAGCCTCCGGGCCCCAGATGGAGATTCAGCCTGAAGTTAAAGTAAAGAGCAGAGAGAGGGAACGGGAGAGAAGAAGAGAGAGAGAGAGACATGGGGGGAGCCAGATTCCCAAGAAACCAGGCCGAGAGACTAGTTCGAGAAACTGGCCCCCATCCTTTATTGTTCAGAAGGCCTTTTATACTTTTGATAAAACACGGAGATCAATGGGTAACACAAAATTATGTAGCGTTCGCAACCCAGATTCTTTCCGTATATCATTTTGTATACAAAAGGTCTCAGGTGATTTACATTATCTTTTGGCCAAGAGGCTTGTTAACACTTTTTGGCTCTCTTCCTTAATGAATGTTAATTTTGTTTCCCCTGAAGTGTTTTTTTTTTTAATCTGCATCTCCTTAAAGCATTAAAGTTACATCTCTATAGAACAAAGGTGCAGTGGGATATAACAAAGAAGGTACTTAACTCAAAGATCTAATGTTGCTAATACCAGGTCTACTACTTGTTTTTCTATATACCAACTATATCTAAAAATAAAGGATATGAAAATTTGGCAGCAAGCATTGACCCAAAAAATGAAACCTTTAATCAGTCCTATTCTAAAGATTTTGACTCCTCGGAAGCTGCTACATTCCTAGGATATTTTAAGCTTCCTGTGACTCCTGCGGTCAGGAGGCCTCAAACAATCACATGCGCAGTTGTACGAGTCCTGCAGGCAGGCTAGACAGCCATCGGAGGGGTTTTTGGATTGAAACACTCTTTCAAATGCAGAAGACTAAAGCCCTGAATTGACTTTTTCCAGAAAATGTCAGAAGAGTGGAAAAGCAGAGCACAAAAGCCGGCAGATTTTTGTTGGGGTACGTGCTTAGGAATTTGCAGAGGGGTCCCTGAAGTCTGAGCACGCCTTGCGTATGTCAGCTTCATTCCTCATGACCTTGTCACGGGCGGGATTCCTCACACTGGCTCCCAGCAGGTGCCGGAACCTGAGGATTCCTCTCCAGTGCTGACATGGATCTTGGGTACTTCTGGAGTCTCCCCAGGGGAGTCAGTCCTCGTCTCGAGTGGGGGCATGAACGTGCGCTTTCCTCTCGAGCTGTAGCAGCAGAGTCACGATTCCCTTCGCGTGGATCAAGAGATCTGTGGCTTTACCTCGAGGCTTTCCCACGAGGCTTTCCCACGAGGCTTTCCCACAGGGCTGTCCAACGTGCCACCGTGGTGTGAGTCGATCCTCGGCTTGAAAGGTCGAGGCAGTGCAGGGAAAACAGGTTTCCCTGGAATGGACTGAGATATCTGGGGGACTCTGGGAATGGTGGCACGACCCTGGAGTTCCTCTCCCTCTCCGGTGGAGAGCGACTCCTCTTGAGATGTGACGGGAACGCCGGGAATTCTTTCCCGACCACGTAGGGAAAGGATCCCTCCTCTCGAGCTAGGAGGCGGAAACGGGGCTCCTCTGGATGTGGGCGGGACTCTTGTGCTTCCTCTCGAGTGGAGACGGGTTATGTCGGGGAACTTCTTGAGTTGCAGCAAGGGTGTGAAGGACCCTTTGGAAGTTCCAGAGGTTAGGTGTGTTTAGACTCGAGACGCCTCAGCGAAATGGGCCTCATCTCGCCTGGAGGGGAGAACCTCCTGTATTATCTCGAGTTGCAGCCAGGTGCTCTCGACATAGGACGGGGAACTCAGGGACCCGCTCTGGTGGCCTCAGGAAAGGCCAGACCCATGCGAGTTGCTCTGTGGCCTCTCGGGATTCCTCTCCTGTCGATGCCGTGGCCAAGGCCTTGTGTGGAGTCGGTTCCGGAACCTGAGGATTTCTCTCCAGTGCTGACATGGATCTTGGGGTACTTCTGGAGTCTCCCCAAGGGAGTCAGTCCTCGTCTCGAGGGGAGGCATGCACGTGCGCTTTCCTCCCGAGCTGTAGCAGCAGTGTCGGCTTCCCTTCGCGTGTATCAAGGGATCTGTGGCTTTCCCTCGAGGCTTTCCCACGAGGCTTTCCCACAGGTCTGTCCCACAATGCTACCAGTGGTGAGAGTCGATCCTCGGCTTGAAAGTCGAGGCAGTGCAGGGAAAACAGGTTTCCCTGGAATGGACTGAGACATCTGGGGGACTCTGGGAATGGTGGCACAACCCTGGAGTTCCTCTCGCCTTTCTTGTGGAGAGCGCCTCCTCTTGAAATGCGACGGGAAATGCTGGGAATAAATGACCCGACCACGCAGGGAAAGGATCCCCCTCCCGAGCTAGGAGGCGGAAATGGGGCTCCTCTGATGTGGGCCGGACTCTCGTGCTTCCTTTCGAGTGGAGACAGGTATGTCGGGAACTTCTTGAGTTGCAGCAAGGGTGTGAAGAACACTTTGGAAGTTCCAGAGGTTAGGTGTGATTAGCTTGGAGACGCCTCAGCGGAAATGGGCCTCATCTCGCCTGGAGGGGAGAACCTCCTGGATTTTCTCGAGTTGCGGCAGGTGCTATCGACTTACGTCGGGGACCTCAGGGACCCGCTCTGGTGGCCTCAGGAAAGGCCAGTCCCCTTGCGAGTTGCTCGGGGGCCTCTCGGGATTCCTCTCCCATCGATGCCGGGGCCTAAGACCTTTGTGTGGAGTCGGTGCCGGAAACTGGAGGATTCCTCTCCAGTGCTGAAATGGATCATGGGTACTTCTGGAGTCTCCCAAGGCAGTCAGTCCTCGTCTCGTGTGGGGCATGCACGTGCGCTTTCCTCCCGAGCTGTAGCAGGAGTGTCATATTTCCCGTCGAGTCGATCAAGGGATCAGTGGCTTTCCCCTCGAGCTTTCCCACAGGGCTTTCCCACAGGGCTGTCCCACGTGCCACCGTGGTGTGAGTCGATTCCTCAGCTTGAAAGTCGAGGCAGTGCAGGGAAAACAGGTTTCCCTGGAATGGACTGAGACATCTGGGGGACTCTGGGAATGGTGGCACGAACCTGGAGTTCCTCTCGCCTTTCCTGTGGAGAGCGCCTCCTCTTGAGATGCGACGGGAACGCCGGGAATTCTTACCCGACCACGCAGGGAAAGGATCCCTCGTCTCAAGCCAGGAGGCGGAAACGGGGCTCCTCTGGATGTGGGCGGGACTCTAGTGCTTCTTCTTGTGTGGAGACTGGTATATCGGGGAACTTCTTGAGTTGCAGCAAGGGTGTGAAGAACCCTGTGGAAGTTCCAGAGGTTAGGTGTGATTAGCCTGGAGACGCCTCAGCGGAAATGGGCCTCAACTCGCCTGGAGGGAGAACCTCCTGGATTTTCTCGAGTTGGGCAGGGCTCTCGAGTTACGACGGGGACCTCAGGGACCCGCTCTGGTGGCCTCAGGAAAGGCCAGTGCCCATGGGAGTTGCAAGGGGGCCTTTCGGAATTCCTCTCCCGTCGATGTCGGGGCCTAAGACCTTGTGTGGAGTTGGGTGGAACCTGAGGATTCCTCTCCAGTGCTGACATGGATCTTGGGGTACTTCTGGAGTCTCTCCTGGGGAGTCAGTGCTCATCTCGTGTGGGGGCATGCACTTGCGCGTTCCTCACGAACTGTAGCAGCAGTGTCACACTTCCCATCGCGGGGGATCAAGGGATCTGTGGCTTTCCCTCGAGGCTTTCCGAAGAGGCTTTCCCACAGGGCTGTCCCACCAGGGCATGCCATGGTGGAGTGAGTGATCCTCGGCGTGAAAGTAGAGGCAGTGCAGGGAAAACAAGTTCCCTGGAATGGACTGAGACATCTGGGGTCCTTGGAATTGTGGCAAGACACTGGAGTTTCTCTCGCCTTTCCTGTTGAGAGCGCCTCTTCTTGAGATGCGACGGGAAAGCCGGGAATTCTTTCCAGACGAAGCAGGAAAGAATCCCTAATCTCAAGCTACGAGGCGGAATCCAGGCTCCTCTGGATGTGGGCGGACCCTCGTGTTTTCCTCTTGAGTGGAGACGGTATGTCGGGGAACTTCTTGAGTTGCAGCAAGCGTGTGAAGGACCCTTTGGAAGTTCCAGAGGTTAGGTGTGATTAGCCTCGAGACGCCTCAGCGGAAATGGGCCTCATCTTCGCCTGGAGGGGAGAAATCCTGGATTTTCTCGAGTTGCGGCAGGTGCTCTCGACTTAAGACGGGGACCTCAGGGACCCGCTCTGGTGGCCTCAGGAAAGGCCAGTCCCCATGCGAGTTGCTCGGGGGCCACTTGGGATTCCTCTCCGTTCGATGCCGGGGCCTAAGACCTTGTGTGGAGTCAGTGCTGGAACCTGAGGATTCCTCTCCAGTGCTGACATGGATCTTGGGTACTTCTGGAGTCTCCCCAGGGGAGTCAGTCCTCGTCTCAGAGGGGGCATGCACGTGCGCTTTCCTCCCGAGCTGTAGCAGCAGTGTAACCCTCCCTCGCCTGGATCATGTGATCAGTGGCTTTCCCTCGAGGCTTTCCCACGAGGCTTTCCCGAGGAGGCTTTCTCACAGGGCTCTCCCACGTGCCACCGTGGTGTGAGTCGATCCTCGCTTGAAAGTCGAGGCAGTGCAGGGAAAACAGGTTTCCCTGGAATGGACTGAGACATCTGGGGACTCTGGTAATGGTGGCACGACCTGGAGTTCCTCTCGCCTTTCCTGTGGAGAGCACCTCCTCTTGAGATGCGACGGGAACGCGGGAATTCTTTCCAGACCACGCAGGGAAAGGGTCCCTCCTCTCGCTATGAGGCGGAAACGGGGCTCCTCTGGATGTGGGCGGGACTCTCGTGCTTCCTCTCGAGTGGAGACGGGTATATCGGGGAACTTCTTGAGTTGCAGCAAGAGTGTGAAGGACCCTTTGAAGTTCAGAGGTTAGGTATGATTAGCCTCGAGAAGCCTCAGCGGAAATGGGCCTCATCTCGCCTGGAGGGGAGAACCTCCTGGATTTTCTCGAGTTGCGGCAGGTGCTCTGGACTTAAGACGGGGACCTCAGGGACCCGCTCTGGTGGCCTCAGGAAAGGCCAGTCCCCATGCGAGTTGCTTGGGGCCTCTCGGGATTCCTCTCCCGTCGATGCCGGGCCCTAAGACCTTGTGTGGAGTCGGGGCCGGAACCTGAGGATTCCTCTCCAGTGCTGACATGGATCTTGGGGTACTTCTGAAGTCTCCCCAGGGGAGTCAGTCCTCGTCTCGAGTGGGGGCATGCACGTGCGCTTTCCTCCCGAGCTGTAGCAGCAGTGTCACGCTTCCTTCGCGTGGATCAAGGGATCTGTGGCTTTCCCCTCCAGGCATTCCAGGAGGCTTTCCCGAGGCTTTCCCACAGGGCTATCCACGTGCCACCTTGGTGTGAGTGGATCCTCGCTTGAAAGTCGAGGCAGTGCAGGGAAAACAGGTTTCCTGGAATGGACTGAGACATCTGGGGGACTCTGGGAATGGTGGCACGACCCTGGAGTTCCTCTCGCCTTTCCTGTGGAGAGCGCCTCCTCTTGAGATGCGACGGGAACGCCGGGAATTCTTTCCCGACCACGCAGGGAAAGGATCCCTCCTCTCGAGCTAGGAGACGGAAACGTGGCTCCTCTGGATGTGGCGGGACTCTCGTGCTTCCTCTCGAGTGGCGACGGGTATGTCAGGGAACTTCTTGAATTGCAGCAAGGGTGTGAAGGACCCTTTGAAAAGTTCCAATGTTAGATGTGATTAGCCTCGAGACGCCTCAGCGGAAATGGGCCTCATCTCAAATGGAGGGGAGAACCTCCTGGATTTTCTCGAGTTGCGGCAGGTGCTCTCGATTTACGACTGGGACATCAGGGACCCGCTCTGGTGGCCTCAGGAAAGGCCAGTCCACATGCGAGTTGCTAGGGGGCCTCTCGGGATTCCTCTCCCGTCAATGCCGGGGCCAAAGACTTGTGTGGAGTCGGTGCCGGAACCTGAGGATTCCTCTCCAGTGCAGACATGGATCTTGGGGTTCTTATGTAGTCTCCCCAGGGGAGTCAGTCCTCGTCTCGAGTGGGGGCATGCACGTGCGCTTTTCCTCCCGAGCTGTAGCAGCAGTGTCGTGCTTCCTTCGCGTGATCAAGGGATCAGGGCCTTTCCCACGACGCTTCATAAGGGCTGTCCCACGTGCCACCGTGATGTGAGTCGATCCTCGGCTTGAAAGTCGAGGCAGTGCAGGGAAAACAGGTTTCCCTGAAATGGACGGAGACACATCTGGTTGACCTCTGGAATGGTGGCACGACGCTGGAGTTCCTCTCGCCTTTCCTGTGAAGAGCGCCTCCTCCTTGAAGAGATTCGACGGGATCGCCGGGAATTCTTTCCGACCACGCAGGGAAAGGATCCCTCTTCGAGCTAGGAGTCGGAAACGGGGGCTCCTATGGATGTGCCGGGACTCTCGTGCTTCCTCTCAAGTGGAGACGGGTATGTCGGGGAACTTCTTGAGTTGCAGCAAGGGTGTGAAGGACCCGTTGGAAGTTCCAGAT